>NC_074689.1:17031720-17331720 GCF_029448725.1 Salvelinus fontinalis
TGTATTGCCCATTGGGATGCATGGGAATTCAACCCCTCCACAACCCTCTGCTGACTTCACCAGGTGCCTGACAAAACAGTACTTTCCCATATACATCCTGGACCGAAAAAATGTGTTCAGTGGAGATTCTTCGTTGAGCATGTTTCAGTCCAGGACTAGGCATAATGGTCAGGGCACTAGAGTTAACAACTGGTGGGCTGTCGAGTTATGAGTTTACTCCAGTGAGGTGGGTCTTTAGGGGCGCGTACCTTGGCTCCCTCTTTGCCAGCAGAGCCAGGAAGACCCTGCTCTCCGGGTGGACCTGGGGGTCCAGGGTGGCCTCTCTCACCGATGGGACCGGTCTCTCCTGTGGGACCCTGTTAGGAATTGAAGAAAACAAATATGTTGAGGGCTTATGGGTAGAGGCATGAGACAAACTCTGCATGAGACAAACTCTACCATAACAGATCCTTGGATAATTCAATTATGTCACAAACTACTAAGATACTGTATCACATTTGGTAGTGGATGAGATGAGATGTTTAATGTCTAAGGATGTTCTTTGTACATTTAGTTCCATGATAGTTCCCTACCTGAGGACCAACAACTCCCCCTGGGCCGGGTGGACCTGTCTTTCCTTGGAATCCCTGTGGACACGAACAACATATCAATCACATTGAAAAGTCTTCCAAACCAACTGGATCTCAATCAATGTAATCACGTCCTCCAATCTTGCTATTGATGTCATCCTTCCACAAATTATGATTTGAGTCGATGGACATAGTGGAGTCAGTGTTGTCAGTATCCCAATCAACAAGGCAACCACTGAATGTATTATGTTGACGAGTGTTAGTGGATGATGATGGTGTGTTCAAGACAACTGGGAACTCAGGGAAAAACAAGCTCCGACTGGGAAAAATCGGGACGTCAGTGATCATCAGGTCGGAGAAGTCGGAGCTCTAGGTTGATGCCTGAGTTTCCGACGCGTAAATTCGAGTTGGATGACCATGTAAGATTTGTCCCAGTCGGAGCTCATTCCCAGTTGTCTTGAATGCACCATGTATCTTCGTAATGGATCCTAAAGTAGAGGCACTCTATGGTTGCATTCGACTGGTTCATTACTGTGTGCATGGCACATGAAAACACATGAATTATGGAAATATACAATGATATAGTTTATGTTGTGCCCCATTTGTTTATTCTTTATATTTGTTTATTTCCATGTTCTCATATTTAGGATGTAACTTTAGATGGCCATGTAAATAAATGCTACATTTAGTAGTAGATATTTATCATAGAGATGTATTCCACTGACTTACCACCTCACCACCAAGTGGCAAGATAAAGTATCACATGACCACAAGGTCAAAGGTGATGACCTTTCACCCAGGGATCATTGCTGCAATAACAAGGTTAGGTGGCAGAAGAGAAGAAAGCAGACTAAACACAGACACCAGGAAGCAGTTACACATAATAAACCTAATCCTGGACTAAAAAGCTATTTCAATAGAGATTCTCCATCGAGCATGTTTATTAGTCCAGAACTAGGCTAAATCTGTGTCTAGGAAACCGGCTAAGAAAGTATTATTCTTAAGATACAGAACAATACCAATGAGATCACCAACTCCTGTCACAGTAAGGATTTCATCTGAGTCTCCAAAAAGGAGATAGATCTTAAACTATGATCTCAATAACTGAAGTGGCCTTGATGTTAATCGGTCAGACATCAAGCACAGTAATGGAGTCAGGTGTGAAATCCATCAGCTGTCTTTTTCATTCCGATCAGATGAAAGACGGTGTGAAAAACTTCATTGATTTCCCTCGAATGAAGCAAGGTCTACATGAATGCATTTGTTGTTGCATTCATGCCTATGATGCCAACTCCAGACATCACAGACTGACTGAGTGGACACTGTAACAGCAGATTCAATGACCATAGAGCTACATGAAACAACCTACAGACATCAAACATAAAAGGGAGGAAGGGACTCAAGGGAGATACATTGATTACGCCACACAAAAATGCAACAAAGAATCACAGATAGCTGACGCCAGTCATGTCACTTTTAATGTATATTGGAGTAGCTACACTTGTTCTGGGAATAGAAATGTGCTGTAGTCTAGCCAGTGGTATTCTATTGTTAGGATATTTTTTGTGCAAAACCTTTTCAGCTGTAGCTCATTCATAAGTCAAATGTTTGATGACTTCTCATGGACTCATTATCTTGTGGCAGAGTGATTCATGATTGGGTATTGTTTGGAAAAGATTCAGACAGCTTTTTTACAACCTGGCCTGAATAAGAGATCTTTATATGCACTGAACGCTTCGTCAGACTCTGCTATGCTGTGTGGATGGATCCGTGCCCACTGCCTAGGGCCTAGAACATTTTATTACTATGATCAATTCTGCTATTGGCCGCTCCCTCAGCCTGTTTACCAGGTAATAAATCCAGTGGTGTAAACATCTTAATGAAGATACTTATCGATGTCATTTCAAGAGGAGCCAGAGGGGTGGGGGGGGGGGGGTTGGGGGGGTGCCAGTCCCCCAGCTAATGTGTCACTTAGAAGGGGGACAAATGGAGAAGAAAACTTGAACGATCGGGGATGCTCCCTGCTCCGTGGAGCTTTTAGCTTCTTTTAGTGCCCTGTGAGGATAATCGGATTGAGGAGGGATGAATGCAGATCTTGCTGAATAAACTCACTAAAACTGGTAGGATATGCAGAGAGATGAGGCTTAGTGCATTATTCCTGCTGGGTTTATCATGTTAGGGTAATTCCTTCCTGTGTTCCATGCTGATATTATCTAATGTTTGTTAAAATACAGATTCAGTCTATTCAACTGTAACTTAGTCCATTTAAGGCCTGCAACACAGATGAGTGATCAGATAGACTGGCTGTCTGGCGGTATTTACCATTTCCCCCAACGACCTGGGAAGATAGACAGACTAGACCCTCTGGCTGCATTTAGACAGCCTTGTGTCTGAGTGTGTGTCAGGGACTCAGGGGTAGTCTAGTCTCTGAGCTCAGGATGTGTTTCGCTCCATCAAATACAGTATGTCTGTCTCTATCTTCAACATTACATAAAGACATCCTAATGAAGGCTCTGGCCCAGAGAGGGAACAGAGAAAGGTACAGAGAGAAAGAGAGAGACAGAAAGACAGCGTCAAAGAAAGACAGAGAGAGACAGAGAGACAAAGAGAGGGAGAGAGAGAGAGAAAGAGAGAGACAGAGAGAGACAGAGAGAAAGAGAGAGAGACAGATACAGAGAGAGAGGCACACACAGAGGGAGACACAGAGAGAGAGACAGAGAGAGACAGAAAGAGAGAGAGACAGGGAGAGAGAAAGAGAGAGAGAGAGCGAGAGAGAGAGAGAGAGAGAGAGAGAGAGAGAGAGAGAGAGAGAGAGAGAGAGAGAGAGAGAGAGAGAGAGAGAGAGAGAGAGAGAGAGAGAACCAGACCAGGGAGATTCAGTTCAAGTCTCTCTCTCTCTCACTAAATATATCAGGTAAACCAGAGAAGAAGGCCTGTCTGTGTGTCTAAGACAATAGTGAGCTGTCCAACACAGGCTTCTTGGTGCTATAAAAGCATGCAGACTTGAGGAGACAAATCCATCCAGGTGTGAAAAATTAGACTATTCGGAGTGTTTCCCACCCCGAGAGAGCAGGGGCAGTCTTATGTTTCCACACCTGGCAGGAATTGTCTGTCCAAGCCGACTGGCCCGGTGTGCCCAGGTGTGTGACAGCTCTAACGAGGGGCGCGGTCAGGAACACTCACCGTCTCTCCTCGCTGACCAGGGTGGCCGGGCAGCCCATCCTTTCCAGGTGGTCCCTAGGAATGACACAGAGAACGTAGACTCTATCAATGACAACTACACGAACGAGGGGGAAACCTTGCGCACATCTAACAGTATATTCTCATAGTAATTGTGGTGGATTGACCAAAAGTAATCTGTTTTATTGTTCAATGACAAATACATGGACATATATCAGAGTGGAAGTCTTTTTAAACTATAAGAACACACTAGCCTTCCTACAAAATAATGGCCTGCAAACAGGAAACAGAACTATCGGCAAAGGTTAAATCAAACTAATCAATAGGAGGAAATGAACACTTGTCTTCTGGCTATAGGATGTTGAAAAACAGGGTTCTGCTTCAATAACAGTAATGATTACTACACCCAATCAGTGATACAGCCAAATACATAGCCCACACTATTGCATTCCAAATTGCTTTCCTTTAATTACCGAAGTGGGCTAAATCAGAGTCATACAGAGTGATTCTTGGTAGTCTTAAACAAATCTACTTTGAAGCAAAAGTATACAACTCACACACATGGTTATGGGCTTAAAGAAAGAAGACACCTGTACCATGTCAGAGTTGAAATATATTAAATGTTGAGTGTGCATCCCAATATTACACTTTATATACAACAGAAGACTGAAATATAACAAACCTGTTTGGCATACTGTACAAACACTAGATTTTCTACATTTAAAAAAGAATAATGTTTATCAATTATGACATTCTAAAAACTAGAAATAACAATCCACGTGTGAGGTCACTGGTCAGTTGACTGCAGGAGAGGGTCACCTCAGAAATATGACTATGGTGCTGGTGAGAGGATACTTACAGGGGGGCCCTTTGGTCCTGAGAACCCGACGGGGCCCTGGGGTCCTTGAGGTCCCTGGAATAAACAGAACGGTAATCAGACAATGGAAGAGTGAAGACAGTCTTTGAGTCTCAGCAATGAGACACTCCTATTGTAGTGGGGCAGAACATCTGCCCGGACAACCATAAGTTGTGTTAGCCTCAGAGACGATACAGCTGCCTGATGTGGCTGAGTGGGCATGGCTTGGTGTGCTTTGGTGTGGTCGGGAGTGGCTGGGCATGGCTTGGTGTGGTTGGGTGTGGCTGGTTGGGTGTGGCTGTGTGGCTGGCCGTGAGTGACGAGAGAGGGACAGATATGTAGATAAATAGAGAGAGAGGGATAGAGATATGGAACAACTACAGCAAAACCACTAAAAAAAGAGTACCCAGATTGGGCCTTGCCTCCAACAGTGACCACCTAGTGATCATTAATCAATAAATGCTTCCTTTCTTCCTGTGGTTATCACCACCAGTCCAGGTCAGGCCTCCCACTCTTTACTCCAACCCCACCACTATGTCAGACAGGCAGTCATCGTTAACTGCTTAACTGCTTCTTACTCCAAGCCATTTCCCATTTCATTGTCCATGGGTCAGCCCCATACCCCGGCCCATAACCCCTCCCCGTCGGAAGCAGTGGCTGATGGGACTTACTCTCTCGCCAGGCGGGCCAGGTGGACCATCATTGCCCGCCGTGCCCTGAAAAACACAAGACAGAAAATCAGCATCAGATGTTCTACTGCTACCAGACAACACAGTGATCACACATCATGCTTAGAGGTATTAGCAGTTACACCGCTACATGTGGATTACCAATGTCATTACCCCTATGGTGTAAGGTCTTTCTATGAGTTGTCAAGTGGGACTTGTCTTTGAGACCTCTTTGCTGAGGAATGTGATTGCTTTTCTAGAGTGTGTTGTTTTGTAATCTTACATATTTATATTATGTGGTATTTGTAATGTGTGTATTTGCAGGAAAAGGGACATTGGTCTCAATGGGACTCCCTGCTAAAATAAAGGTGAAATAAAAAATGGAATAAGAAAAGATGGAGAGGGTAGTTACCTTAGGGCCTGGCTTGCCTGTAGGACCTCTAGCACCCCGACCCCCTCGTGGACCCTGGGAGACCGGAGATGACAGACACACAGCTCAGAACACGGACTGATCCAAGATCAGGTAAGACTATACAGTCCAGTCCAGTACAGTACCGCAGTCTCATACATGTGACAAGAGTTAAGACACAAAAATACAAATGTATTCATTCATTAACTAAATAAATCTTTAATTCATTCTCAGTGCTATGTGGTAAAATGGAGGAGAACATACCGTTGGACCTCTTTGCCCCCTTGGACCGGGTTTGCCCGCCACGCCCTTTTGAAGAACAGAGAAGAAGACATTTATTTAAACAGAAACCAACTCAAGGTCAATCCATCCTAAACTTCCTCAGTAAGTTGTTTTCAAAGTTACTCTCCAGGTCTGTGTAAAAAACTCTAGGTGAACATGATGTTCTATTCAAGGCTGCGAGGGGAATGGGAGTCACTGAGAACAAACAATAGTTTCAGCATCTTTTTCTTCTCTTCCACATTGATTCTTGGAGGTTGTATTTTATGCAAACTCATCACACAAATGCTTTTGTAATGGGAATCAATGTCCTTTGTGTAGTGTTATGATGCAGTGTGTGTGAGTTCCATACAGAAACAGGGACGGGACTATTTATCTTACCCTGGCTCCTTTCTCTCCGTTGGCCCCTGGGAAGCCCGGGAAGCCGCTGGAACCCTGCGGATCAACAAGGCAGGAAGGAGAGAAATCAGGATATCCATGTTAATAAGTAATGGTTTCAGAAGGTTTTGCTTTCACTTGTTGTTGTTGACTGTCAACCTCTATTATTACGTGAGAGACAGAGAGCTGCATCAGACATGGACTCTGTACCCAGCACTGTGCCGTGGGAAAACAGACGACACAGAGGAGAGAATACTCCTCAGCTGAACAATCACAAGCTCATCACTATCAGAATAATACGCTAGAAACACGGCGCGTATGGAGAACAGGAAATATTATACGACAATGTGACAAGACACACGCATGCATGCACACACACACACACACACACACACACACACACACACTTCCTTTGTCTGCGAAGACTTCAAAAATCATGATGGGTTTGTAAAGATCCTTTGTGAAAACATCTAATTTAACAGATCAGAGGAGGGCGAACATGGAACAGACACCAAACAACAACAAACGAAAACCATTGAGTTACAAGTTAACAAGTTACAAAAAAAGACAATCACTTAATATGAAGACAGTCTGATTTCTAATCATGGTGTTTTGTTGTGTATGTGGGATTCAAAATCATCTTAGCCTTGTACTTCAGTCCTGGTATTCGTAAAAGTATTCAAACATGACATCAACCTAATGGTTTACTCTCCCATTTCAAAGCTGTAGCTATACTGTTTTCTTGGCCCCATTTCACAAAGTCATGATGCAATCTGAAGCTCAACATAATGCAATCGAAATAGATGGGGCCAAACATTCAGAGTTTGATGGACTACCAACCTCTCACTATATAACTGCCATATCTCTAAACTCAGTGGCCGTTTTTTCAGACGCCCATGGCATCGCTTCAACAGTTCACTTTATAAAAATACTACTTTTGGCAGCTCTCAGGCATAAATTAGCCCTACAGTCTATTAGATATCATCTCACAGAATGCCACATAATCTTCCAGCATAATGTTAGTAATCTTTTAATCCATATTACAGTGGATTACTGAACAGCAGATTGCTGGATGTGATGGGTAAGGAATTAGAAGAAGGACATGTATTCCCTGTTAGGGGATATGTTATGATGCTGGTGGCAAAATCTATCTACCTGTGTTTGAGTTGTACATAACTGTAAGGGACATTGCCCATCATCTAGGTCTCTGAGGACACAACATGGCTTCTTAGTATCTGTTTCTAATATGAATGCTGTGTGAAAGCAGTATCTACAGTACCGCCATATTGGATCATTATTACCTATTGAAAGACAGATCTGTCAATGAGCCAACTCTGGTAAAATGTCCCTGGATGTTGTTTAGTGAACAACCTTGTCTGTTTAACATCAGGTTACTCCTTCCTAACCGTGTGGTGGGTCATGTGCTGGATATTGGTGGATGTTGTTCATTTCAGTTGTCCCCACACAGAGAAGTCCTCACAATCACTGTGGTGATTGTTTACGTACCTTTGGACCTTGTCTTCCTGGGTAGCCGGGTAATCCTGGAACACCCAGTTTTCCCTGGAGACAACAGAAAAGTCTTGCTGAATGAGCACAATGTATTGGTAAACAGTTGTACTAGCTCAAAATGAATTCAAGTATTTCCACAGGCTTCAGGGATATGGTACTAACAACAGATTCACCTTACAGTACAAAGAGGGATATGCTGTTAACAACAGTTTGACCTTACAAGACAAAGAGAAGGTGTGAATGAAGATGTTACCTTCTCTCCAGCAGCACCCATGGGGCCAGACTCTCCGTTGGGCCCTGCTCGGCCCTTGGGGCCCTCAGGTCCGTCCTCCCCGCGGGGCCCAAGCACACCAAGCTCACCCTGAACAAACCCAACACACACTAGGTAAGGTATTGTACCATCACTGTGGTCTATGGTGTATAGTGTACCATACACATACAATTATGGGTGAATCAGTATCTACACATATGAGTCGTCAACTCACCCTGTCACCTTTGAGACCCATGTCTCCCTTGAACCCAGGGAAACCGTCCTCACCCTAAAATAAGAGTGAAAAATATGAACAGGGTTACTTGGGTTAAGTTGATTTGTAGGAAACTGAATGTTGCTGTTGTTTTTCACCGTGTAAGAGATCAGTGGAATTCAGTATGCCTTGAGCTTGTACCTGCATTATTCAATTCAAATTATTTCAATGGTAGAGTATCTGTGGACACATATTTATTTTAAAATACTTGTTGTTTTAATTGAAAATAGTCAATCTAAATGGATACGGCCTAAATCTTTCCATAGGCTATAAAATAGAGAACCTCATCTGCTTCACATGTGCAGCCGCTCTGTATGCAGTGCAGACTACTGCCATCTGCTGGCCAAAGAGGAGAATCTTACTGCATGTGCATTGTTTCAAGTTTCAGTTTCAAGTTTTAATGTCGAATGCACAAGCATAGCTCTAACCCCAACAATATAGTCATCAATAACAATGTAATACAACAAATAACAAGGTAGAACAAAAACACACAAGATATAAAAATAAGAAATACGCAGAATACAATAAAGTAAGTAAGCATACTACAGGGTCAGGGTAATTGGAGCGCAAGAAACACTTGTCTTTTATTATACAGGTCCTATAGGGAGCTACTGCATTACAAAAACATGATGGACGAGCAAACACACAGTAGAAACATCTATCACTCAAATATTTAAGTGGACAATATATGATGCTGTAAAATACATGTTGTTGAAGTATAGTGTAGGCTACTTCAGACAATATTTGGCTGCTGTACAATGTACACTTGTTAACTCCCTGCACACGCTGTAAAAGTTTCGCCCTAGATCAAATTCTTATTGTGTCAATTCATGGCAGCCATGAAATAGTTAACAAGAGAATAAGAAAACCTTTCTCAGTCTCTCTCATCTTTCACTCTGTGTTCTTTGTCTCTCACTGTCTATTTTTCTCTGTAGCTCCCTGAGACCCTGTGTGCAGTCTGTCACTTGTCTGTGTCTTTTCTCATCCTAATACATAATGCAGTGTGTGTGTGTGTGTGCGTGTGTGCGTGCGTGCGTGCGTGCGTGCGTGCGTGTGTGTGTGTGTGCGTGTGTGTGTGTGCACCCAGACAAGCCCTCACCTCTTGGATGGGGGGGCATTCATTTTCTATTCAGAACAAACAATACCTTCCTCAAGGTTTTGGGATTACATTAAACCCTAACTTTAACATAAATTAACATAAAACTTAAACATAAATTATTCAGTAATAACACTGACATCCATGGTGTTACTGATGTAAAAACAACATTAATATTAGATCTGTGTCATGCTCTTGGTCTTGAATTAGTATAATATAGATTGGGGCAGTGTGGACATTTTGGACCGCATAAGGACTTTGTGACTGAACATTGTGACAGAACTTTGAGTTGAACTCATTGGAAGGATGGAAAGTCCTAGTTATCACAACATGGACTTCTTTGGGGCGGCAGGTAGCCTAGTGGTTAGAGTGTTGTGCCAGTAACCGCAAAGTTGCAAGATCAAATCCCCGAGCTGACAAGGTAAAAATCTGTTGTTCTGCCCCTGAACAAGGCAGTTAACCCACTGTTCCTAGGCCGTCATTGAAAATAAGAATGTGTTCTTAACTGACTTGCCTAGTTAAATAAAGGTAAAATTAAAAAAATATATATATAATTACACACAATGGCAGCGATATGAAGCATCAAATGAGGAGAATCTTTACCTTCTCTCCCTTTCCACCCTTCAGTCCACGAACACCGTCAGCACCCTAGTATACAGACAGGAAACAGACCACAGTTCTCAACACAAACTCTACCACCATGAGGAAGTTTCTGAACGTCACCTTGGTGAGCTCCACCACCGTACCTTGACACCACGAGGACCAGGATAACCAATAGGACCCTGGGGACCTGACTGGCCCTGGAGGAGGACAGAGAGAACAATTGATCCATTAGTCTCTCAACACGAGACATGGCATAAACCGTTTCAACTACTCTTTTGTTGTTTCATATTCAAAAAAAGAACATATCAATCAGCCAATCAATCATATGCTACTAAAATGTAAATGTTAATTGTACTTACTAAAGCTCCCTTCTCACCAGGTGGGCCCTCTTTACCAGGATGACCCTGTAAGAGAAGAACGAACACAAATGACTTAGATACAGTAACAGTTGGTAGCTCTCACCAAGCAATGAACACCAAAGTTTGATTTTATGCAACACATACATCAAACATTTCTAGTTTGATTCTATGGAATTGCTCAGTGCATCAGAAAGTTCTAGAAGGCCTCAGTGTTAGTGTATTAGCAGATTAGCGGCCTGCCTGTCTGGTCGTGGCGGTGGTGGTTGTGTAAACTGATGAGTGACAGAAGCTTTAACAGAGATTAGGTCTAGGCTCAGTCTTACTGTCTGACTGACTGACTGTTTACTTTACACCAGTCAGACCTTTTACTTGCACACCTGGCACTAATTAAACACGTCGGAGTGCAGAAGGCTGTGAATCAGTCGGATTTAGGCTGCCTTCCTCTCAGCTTCCCAGCCTCTCCCTGATACACACTGCAGCAGATCAGCTAGAGCCAGGCTAACAGACCACTGAGGGAGATTTAGGCTGCCTTCCTCTCAGCTTCCCAGCCTCTCCCTGATACACACTGCAGCAGATCAGCTAGAGCCAGGCTAACAGACCACTGAGGGAGATTTAGGCTGCCTTCCTCTCAGCTTCCCAGCCTCTCCCTGATACACACTGCAGCAGATCAGCTAGAGCCAGGCTAACAGACCACTGAGGGAGATTTAGGCTGCCTTCCTCTCAGCTTCCCAGCCTCTCCCTGATACACACTGCAGCAGATCAGCTAGAGCCAGGCTAACAGACCACTGAGGGAGAGGGAAATACTAGTACAGGCCGTAGAAAAATGCATTCTGACTTGCCTGATATTAACTTAGGAACTTTTTTTGTGTGAGGGGGGAGCCAGGTGTATAATGTGGTGTTATTCTCCATTTATTCTATGTTTTTATGTATTTATGTGGATGCAGCAGCCCTCTCTAATGTTCAAGTCAATAAAATATATCATATTACACGAAGTTGGGAGAGAGTAACAGACAGGATAATTGGTCAATGTTGTGGCTTAATGGATCGTAGTTGTTGTGGAAGGGAGAGATGTTTGGGGCACGCTACACTTTACAAACTGTGCTTTACTTCCTCATTTTGTGTGACAGCACATGAGATCGTTCAACCAATCTCGTTTGCTAGCAAACTAATTCCCACGGTCATCATAAATCTCCCTTTAATGACTAAGTGTAAGTCGCTCTGGATAAGAGCATCTGCTAATTAACTCAAATGTCAATGTAAATGTACAAAGGCCCTGGGGCAAGCTAATCCTACTGTATATACTACAGTGTGTGGAATGTATATCTTCGGATACGGATATGTAGTGGTACCTGTGGGCTGCTATGTTAAAGCAAACGATGGCAGTCAACATTTCATTCCACCATCACAATATAGATCTTGACTAGTTACACTGCTTCTCAACAGTGTGTTGACTGTCACGGGTACTTGTGGCTTGTCTGAGGGCAATGGATGAGTGAATAGTCTGACAGGAGGGAAGGAGTGTGAGACTGAGCGAGAGGTGTAAACAGGATGACAGAATAGCACGTACAGGAGGTCCATCTGACCCGGGTAAACCAGCCAACCCCGACCTGCCCTGAGGTCCCTGTAAACAGAGACAGAAGGAGAGAAAAACACAGCATGGGTCAAAGGTCAAAACAACACTTTAACGACCTCCAGGACATAGTCAGTTCACCTCTGAGAAACACAACATACATCTGAAAATAATTTGGATCGGTCACAGATCAGCTATTAGGTGCAATCTTTAACGTTTTGTGTAGACACTTGTATAAAGGGGGCTTACATTCAGTGCATTGAAAACCCTTCAGTGCAGTACTATGGTGAATAAGCACACTACATTTACATCCAACAGATCACACACTTTTACACTTTGTCTTTTGGGCCACTCACAAACACGGCCCTTTCAGGCCAATTCTGTTGACAGAGGAGTGAAGAGCAGAGCTTCAACTTACTTTTTCACCAGGCGGTCCGATGGGACCTTGAGGACCAGGAAGACCCTGCAGGACGGAAGCAGACCGACAGTTTCAGAGTTTGTTGCCATAGCGACACACACACACACACACACACACACACACACACACACACACACACACACACACACACACACACACACACACACACACACACACACACACACACACACACACACACACACACACACACACACACACACACACACACACACACAGGCTAGCTGGGGTCATGGAGGGGGAATGGGGACTCAGTAGAAGGTGCTAACTGACATGCAAGGGTAAGAATAGTGGGACTGTATTCATTCTTGAGCGTGTGCGTGCACGTGTGTGTGTGTGTATTTGTGCCCACGTGAGTGTGAATGTGTGTGTGTGTTTGTGTGTGGCAGAGAGAGTAATCTGAGGCTGTGCTGCAGCTCAGGGAGCTTGCTCCTACAGGTGTGTCTCTCTCTGCAGGCATTCCACAGACATGAATGAGATGCTTTCACCGCTTCCCTCAACCCCCCCAGAAAACCCAGGAAAATATTCCAAGAAAATCTCTCTGTGTGTGCTCTCTTTACCTCCAGGGAGAGAGAGGGGGAGAGGAAGTGGGGATGGGAAGAGGAAGGTAGGAGGGGAGGGGGGAAGCAGAAGAGGATAGAGGCAGAATTCAACTAATCCCAAAATGTGATGTAAATAATCATCAGAGAGCAGTATATTTCCATAAGCTCCTGATATAATACCTCATTACAGTGAGAATATTATCTAACACTTTTTTTTTTAGACATTACACACACAAATAAAAACGAGTGATTCATGTGGGTACTGAGAGTCAATAGCAACATCAACCCTTTTTGAAACATTTGTACATGTACGTTTATATGTATATATTTGGTCTGTGAAGACCATGACATTGTCTGTAATGTCTGTGACACTATTGTCTGTAATGTCTGTGACACTATTGTCTGTAATGTCTGTGACACTATTGTCTGTAATGTCTGTGACACTATTGTCTGTAATGTCTGTGACACTATTGTCTGTAATGTCTGTGACACTATTGTCTGTAATGTCTGTGACACTATTGTCTGTAATGTCTGTGACACTATTGTCTGTAATGTCTGTGACACTATTGTCTGTAATGTCTGTGACACTATTGTCTGTAATGTCTGTGACACTATTGTCTGTAATGTCTGTGACACTATTGCCTGTAATGTCTGTGACACTATTGTCTGTAATGTCTGTGACACTATTGTCTGTAATGTCTGTGACACTATTGTCTGTATGGTCTGTGATGTCTGTGATATTGAATGTGATAATATCTGTGTTACTGTCTAGGATGTCTGTCATGTCCAGGATATTATCATGTCTGTAATATCTGGGATACTATCATGTCTGTAATGTCTGGGATATTATCATGTCTGTAATGTCTGGGGTACTATCATGTCTGTAATGTCTGTAATGTCTGGGATACTATCATGTCTGTAATATCTGGGATATTATCATGTCTGTAATGTCTGTAATGTCTGGGATACTATCATGTCTGAAATGTCTGGGATATTATCATGTCTGTAATGCCTGTAGTGTCTGTAATGTCTGGGGTACTATCATGTCCGTAATGTCTGTAATGTCTGGGATATTATCATGTCTGTAATATTATCATGTCTGTAATGTCTGTAATGCCTGGGATACTATCATGTCTGTAATGTCTGTAATGTCTGGGATACTATCATGTCTGTAATGTCTGTAATGTCTGGGATACTATCATGTCTGTAATGTCTGTAATGTCTGAGATACTATCATGTCTGTAATGTCTGTAATGTCTGGGATACTATCATGTCTGTAATGTATGGGATATTATCATGTCTGTAATGTCTGTAGTGTCTGTAATGCCTGGGATATTATCATGTCTGTAATGTCTGTAATGTCTGGGATATTATCATGTCTGTAATGGATGTAATGTCTGGGATATTATCATGTCTGTAATGTCTGAGATACTATCATGTATGTAATGTCTGAGATATTATCATGTCTGTAATGTCTGTAATGTCTGTAATGTCTGAGATATTATCATGTCTGTAATGTCTGTAGTGTCTGGGATATTATCATGTCTGTAATGTCTGGGATATTATCATGTCTGTAATGCCTGGGATATTATCATGTCTGTAATGTCTGTAATGTCTGGGATATTATCATGTCTGTAATGTCTGTAATGTCTGGGATATTATCATGTCTGTAATGTATGTAATGTCTGGGAAATTATCATGTCTGTAATGTCTGTAATGTCTGGGATATTATCATGTCTGTAATGCCTGTAATGTCTGGGATACTATCATGTCTGTAATGTCTGTAATGTCTGGGATACTATCATGTCTGTAATGCCTGTAACGTCTGGGATACTATCATGTCTGTAATGTCTGGGATATTATCATGTCTGTAATGTCTGGGATATTATCATGTCTGTAATGTCTGTAGTGTCTGGGATATTATCATGTCTGTAATGTCTGGGATACTATCATGTCTGTAATGTCTGTAATGTCTGGGATATTATCATGTCTGTAATGTCTGTAATGCCTGGGATATTATCATGTCTGTAATGTCTGTAGTGTCTGTAATGTCTGGGATACTATCATGTCTGTAATGTCTGTAGTGTCTGGGATATTATCATGTCTGTAATGTCTGGGATACTATCATGTCTGTAATGTCTGTAATGTCTGGGATATTATCATGTCTGTAATGTCTGGGATATTATCATGTCTGTAATGTCTGGGATATTATCATGTCTGGAGTGTCTGTAATGTCTGGGATATTATCATGTCTGTAATGTCTGTAATGTCTGGGATATTATCATGTCTGTAATGTCTGTAATATCTGGGATATTATCATGTCTGTAATGTCTGTAATGTCTGGGATATTATCATGTCTGTAATGTCTGGGATATTATCATGTCTGTAATGCCTGTAATATCTGGGATATTATCATGTCTGTAATGTCTGTAATGTCTGGGATATTATCATGTCTGTAATGTCTGGGATATTATCATGTCTGTAATGTCTGTAATGTCTGGGATATTATCATGTCTGTAATGCCTGGGATATTATCATGTCTGGAGTGTCTGTAATGTCTGGGATATTATCATGTCTGTAATGTCTGTAATGCCTGGGATATTATCATGTCTGGAGTGTCTGTAATGTCTGGGATATTACCATTTCTGTAATGTCTGTAATGCCTGGGATATTATCATGTCTGGAGTGTCTGTAATGTCTGGGATATTACCATTTCTGTAATGTCTGTAATGTCTGGGATATTATCATGTCTGTAATGTCTGTAATGTCTGGGATATTATCATGTCTGTAATGTCTGTAATGTCTGGGATACTATTATGTCTGTAAAGTCTGGGATACTATCATGTATGTAATGTCTGGGATATTATCATGTCTGTAATGTCTGTAATATCTGGGATACTATCATGTCTGTAATGTCTGGGATATTATCATGTCTGTAATGTCTGTAATGTCTGGGATATTATCATGTCTGTAATGTCTGTAATATCTGTAATGTCTGGGATACTATCATGTCTGTAGTGTCTGTAGTGTCTGGGGTACTCTCATGTCTGTAATGTCTGTAATGTCTGGGATATTATCATGTCTGTAGTGTCTGTAATGTCTGGGATATTATCATGTCTATAATGTCTGGGATATTATCATGTCTGTAATGTCTGGGATATTATCATGTCTGTAATGTCTGTAATGTCTGGGGTACTATCATGTCTGTAATGTCTGGGGTACTATCATGTCTGTAATGTCTGGGATATTATCATGTCTGTAATGTCTGTAATGTCTGGGATACTATCATGTCTGTAATGTCTGGGATATTATCATGTCTGTAATGTCTGGGATATTATCATGTCTGTAATGTCTGGGATACTATCATGTATGTAATATCTGGGATATTATCATGTCTGTAATGTCTGGGATACTATCATGTATGTAATATCTGGGATATTATCATGTCTGTAATGTCTGGGATACTATCATGTATGTAATATCTGAGATATTATCATGTATGTAATATCTGTAATGTCTGGGATACTATCATGTATGCAATGTCTGTAATGTCTGGGATACTATCATGTATGTAATGTCTGGGATACTATCATGTATGTAATGTCTGTAATGTCTGGGATACTATCATGTCTGTAATGTCTGTAATGTCTGGGATACTATCATGTCTGTAATGTCTGGGATACTATCATGTATGTAATATCTGTAATGTCTGGGATACTATCATGTATGCAATGTCTGTAATGTCTGGGATACTATCATGTATGTAATGTCTGGGATACTATCATGTATGTAATGTCTGGGATACTATCATGTATGTAATGTCTGTAATGTCTGGGATACTATCATGTATGTAATATCTGGGATATTATCATGTCTGTAATGTCTGTAATGTCTGGGATACTATCATGTCTGTAATGTCTGTAATGTCTGGGATACTAGCATGTCTGTAATGTCTGTAATGTCTGGGATACTATCATGTCTGTAATGTCTGTAGTGTCTGGGATATTATCATGTCTGTAATGTCTGGGATATTATCATGTCTGTAATGTCTGTAATGTCTGTAATGTCTGTAGTGTCTGTAATGTCTGGGATATTATCATGTCTGTAATGTCTGTAATGTCTGTAGTGTCTGGGATATTATCATGTCTGTAATGTCTGTAGTGTCTGGGATATTATCATGTCTGTAATGTCTGTAATGTCTGTAGTGTCTGGGATATTATCATGTCTGTAATGTCTGTAGTGTCTGGGATACTATCATGTATGTATTTCTGGGATTCTATCATGTATGTAATGTCTGGGATATTATCATGTCTGTAATGTCTGTAATGTCTGGGATATTATCATGTCTGTAATGTCTGTAATGTCTGTAATGTCTGAGATATTATCATGTCTGTAATGTCTGTAATGTCTGGGATACTATCATGTCTGTAATGTCTGTAGTGTCTGGGATATTATCATGTCTGTAATGTCTGGGATATTATCATGTCTGTAATGTCTGTATTGTCTGGGATATTATCATGTCTGTAATGTCTGTAGTGTCTGGGATATTATCATGTCTGTAATGTCTGGGATACTATCATGTCTGTAATGTCTGTAATGTCTGGGATACTATCATGTCTGTAATGCCTGTAATGTCTGGGATACTATCATGTCTGTAATGTCTTGGATACTATCATGTCTGTAATGTCTTGGATACTATCATGTATGTAGTGTCTGTAATGTCTGGGATACTATCATATCTGTAATGTCTGGGATACTATCATGTCTGTAATGTCTGGGATACTATCATGTCTGTAATGTCTTGGATACTATCATGTATGTAGTGTCTGTAATGTCTGGGATACTATCATGTATGTAGTGTCTGTAATGTCTGGGATACTATCATGTATGTAGTGTCTGTAATGTCTGGGATACTATCATGTCTGTAATGTCTGGGATACTATCATGTCTGTAATGTCTGTAATGTCTGGGATACTATCATGTATGTAATGTCTGGGATTCTATCATGTATGTAATGTCTGGGATATTATCATGTCTGTAATGTCTGTAATGTCTGGGATATTATCATGTCTGTAATGTCTGCAATGTCTGTAATGTCTGAGATATTATCATGTCTGTAATGACTGTAATGTCTGGGATACTATCATGTCTGTAATTTCTGTAGTGTCTGGGATATTATCATGTCTGTAATGTCTGGGATACTATCATGTCTGTAATGTCTGTAATGTCTGGGATACTATCATGTCTGTAATGTCTGTAATGTCTGGGATACTATCATGTCTGTAATGCCTGTAATGTCTGGGATACTATCATGTCTGTAATGTCTTGGATACTATCATGTCTGTAATGTCTTGGATACTATCATGTATGTAGTGTCTGTAATGTCTGGGATACTATCATGTCTGTAATGTCTGGGATACTATCATGTCTGTAATGTCTGTAATGTCTGGGATACTATCATGTCTGTAATGTCTTGGATACTATCATGTATGTAGTGTCTGTAATGTCTGGGATACTATCATGTCTGTAATGTCTGGGATACTATCATGTCTGTAATGTCTGTAATGTCTGGGATACTATCATGTATGTAATGTCTAGGATACTATCATGTATGTAATGTCTGGGATATTATCATGTCTGTAATGTCTGGGATATTATCATGTCTGTAATGTCTGGGATATTATCATGTCTGTAATGTCTGTAATGTCTGTAATGTCTGAGATATTATCATATCTGTAATGTCTGTAATGTCTGTAATGTCTGAGATATTATCATGTCTGTAATGTCTGTAATGTCTGGGACACTATCATGTCTGTAATGTCTGGGATATTATCATGTCTGTAGTGTCTGTAATGTCTGGGATATTATCATGTCTGTAATGTCTGTAATGTCTGTAATGTCTGAGATATTATCATGTCTGTATTGTCTGTAATGTCTGGGATACTATCATGTCTGTAATGTCTGTGATATTATCATGTCTGTATTGTCTGTAATGTCTGTAATGTCTGAGATATTATCATGTCTGTATTGTCTGTAATGTCTGGGATACTATCATGTCTGTAATGTCTGTAATGTCTGAGATACTATCATGTCTGTAATGTCTGTAATGTCTGAGATATTATCATGTCTGTAATGTCTGTAATGTCTGGGATATTATCATGTCTGTATTGTCTGTAATGTCTGAGATATTATCATGTCTGTAATGTCTGTAATGTCTGAGATATTATCATGTCTGTAATGTCTGTAATGTCTGGGATACTATCATGTCTGTAATGTCTGTAATGTCTGAGATATTATCATGTCTGTAATGTCTGTAATGTCTGGGATATTATCATGTCTGCAATGTCTGTAATGTCTGAGATACTATCATGTCTGTAATGTCTGTAATGTCTGGGATATTATCATGTCTGTAATGTCTGAGATATTATCATGTCTGTAATGTCTGTAATGTCTGAGATATTATCATGTCTGTAATGTCTGTAATGTCTGGGATACTATCATGTCTGTAATGTCTGTAATGTCTGAGATACTATCATGTCTGTAATGTCTGTAATGTCTGGGATACTATCATGTCTGTAATGTCTGTAATGTCTGAGATATTATCATGTCTGTAATGTCTGTAATGTCTGAGATACTCACTTGTGTCCCTGGGATCCCCTGCTGACCCGGAGGTCCTGGCTCTCCTTGAGGTCCCTAAACAAAGACAGACAGATACGATCAATCTCACATGACAATGAGCTAAGAGCAGAGCACGGCACAGTAGTCCTTATGTGAAGTAACCGGTGCCCACGCACATTGACTCTGTATCTCTACACTCTGTATATAGCCTCGCTACTGTTATTTTACTGCTGCTCTTTAATTGTTTGTTACTTTTATTTTTATTTCAACTTTTTTTTTTTTAACACTTAAGGTTTTTACTACCTACACCTGTTGTATTCGGTGCGTGTGACAAAAAACAATTTGATATGATTTGAAGTATATGTGTATATTTTACTAAGAAGATGGAGACGTTTGAGGAGATGTTTGAGGGTCTACTCTCAATACGTTTGGGACTGAAGAAAAATCAATCAATCAATCAAATTGATTTATAAAGCCCGGTTAACATCAGTCGAAGCCACAAAGTGCATCTGGTTTAAATAGTAGAGAAATAGTTGACCTTGGAAAGAACTGTTGTATACACTGAAGAAACGGATAGTTCTGGACCAAACAAGCAACTGTAACGGGCTTTCTGTTGCTACTCTGACCTGTAGGATTGCTGTTGTTGAAGTTCGTCCTAAGCACTGATTTAGGACCAGATTACCTTTCCCAAATCCTATCATTAACCATTAGAAGGTTATCTTTCAAAACTGACCTAGATCAGTGCTTAGGGGCAATATCACCCTTCTCCGATGTGCTACATTGAGAGGCCCCAGCGGGCAGTCATTCTGAAACACATAGAGAAGTCACTGCCTGGCCTACAGTGTGAACGATGTCGCTCCTCCCAGTGCTCACAAACACACAGTTTGACCATTGACCTCTACAGCTGTGAAGTTTAAAATAGTGTTGGAACCTAGCCCAAACAACCTATCCTAAACACTGACACACTGTAGTAGACTACACTCCTCTCTGGTGACAAATAACGTATTGGTCAAGCTTATACAAACACTATATAAACCAGTTCTGGTTCCATCAGAGTGGGTGTTTTAGTTTCGTATCTGTGTGAGATAACGTTATGAGTGTTCATACCATGTTTCCTTTGGGACCGTGTGGCCCGTCCACTCCAGCAACACCCTGTGGGAATACAAACATTCAGATGAGTAGGAACTTCTTCTTCAATGTTGTAATATACAGGAGGATACCACAGTGACAACTCCATCATAGGAAAGTATGTGTTAAGTGCTACTTACAGGCTGTCCAGTCGGACCGGGTGGACCGCGGGGCCCAAGCAGACCTCTAGGACCCTAGAGACAGAGAGACAGAGAGAGAGAGAGACAGAGAGACAGAGAGAGAGAGAGAGAGAGAGAGAGAGAGAGAGAGAGAGAGAGAGAGAGAGAGAGAGAGAGAGAGTTTCAGGATCACACAAAGATGGTGGATAAAAGAAAATAGTTCACTCAAGCCATTTACCATTGTAAAAAATATTCAATGTTCCTGTCTGGGGGCATTCCCTCTTTCACCTGGGCATGCTTTCCCCCGTGAGCTCACGGTTCCTTCATAATACTGTATCTGGAATGCTCAAGTGAGATAGAGAACCGCTGCCTATGGTCTACCTATTGTCCCTTCTCCGCTTGCCTCACTAGTTCCACCCCGCCTACACCAAATACCATTTGCGTTTGAAATGTCTCAGTCTGGGGAACCCAATAAGTAGCCCAGAGCCTGGGCTCAGGATCACAGAAAACAATGTTTAAGTCATCTGTAGAACAAATGCCCAATTAAGAAACCCTGCCCCCAATGGACTCATATGAATCATACATAAAATAACTGATACAGAAGTAGTCATGCTGTCAACCAGAGGAGATAGTAGGTCATAACAGGGTGGTTGAATACTTGTATTACTCAAATACCGTTGTGAAGTTACACTGTAGGGTCCTATTTATCAAACCTAATAGCAATTCAGTGGACGCTCTCTTACGCTCTCTCCAGCCAACCCCCTTGGCCCGATCTCTCCATCCTCGCCCTGCACAGAAAGGAAAAACAGTTAGTTTACACAGTAAGGACGGAGGGATGTAAATGATGAGGAGGAGTGAGAGGATGATGAAGGGGGAGAGGATACTCACTCTCTGTCCATCCTCTCCAGGGGCTCCAGGTGGTCCCAGTGGTCCTGTCTCCCCCTATGGGAGAGGGGGGGGGTATAGAGGGAGAGAGAGAGAGAGAGAGAGAGAGAGAGAGAGAGAGAGAGAGAGAGAGAGAGAGAGAGAGAGAGAGATGTGTGCTATTATTATAAAAGAAGATTGGGCCAGGCCAGCTGTAGACTTGAAGCCACTCACAACCTCTTATTTACGTCAGACAGGCTGGCTGTGCTGGCTGGCTGGCTGACTGGCTGACTCTGTTGTTACCTTGATGTTATCCAGGCCAGGATTAGCAACCGCACGCCCAGGCTGGAAATATCTGAGGCCTCCTAATATCTGTCTCCATCTTTGTCCCTTCTCTCTGTTTCTCTACCTCTGCAGCCCAAGCTCCTATTTAGCCTGGTGGGGGACTTGTGTGGCTTGCCTCTTCTAAGGGCCCTCCAAGCAGACAGTACAGAACAAGACTGGCACTGGGAGTTCTGTATATGCACGTTGCCTGGCTATGTGTCTGGTGAGTAACAATATGGAAGAGATCGATATAAGAGGATCAATGTGTCCAAGGTATTTGTCCAACTCTAAGTCTAAATAATGCTAACATTATTTAGTGATTTTTAAATGACCACTTCAAAGCCATTCAGATTAGCTCTACAATAATACAATAATATATATCATTCAGCATTTCATTTTCTGAATGAAGAACTTAGCTGATTGTATTATATCGCACATACAAAAACTCAAGACAGATTAATTCAGTAGTAACACCCACAAGCTAACGTCGCCAAAAATGTCAAAGACATTTTAAAACTTCCAAAACCCCTGGTATTTCCAAAATCCCCTGTTCAGAGCCTAATAGCGTTGGCATTTTGTTTTAAGCCAATTTGGTTTTATCAAATAGGGCAACAGTGTTTTTACCCATAAGCCTATAAACGTCCAAGGCCATTTGTTTCTCAGACCAACACTAGTCTATTGTTCAATGATAGTCATCCAGTATGTACCCCCTTGATCACCTGCTGTGCTAAATCTCACTGTAATTTACCTCAGATCCTCTGGAATGAGTGATAATATTAGACAGAAAAGACCAGTGTTTTTGGAACATACTGTATTGTTGGCCATACTACGACCCATTTTCTCTCTCTTTCACTATTTGTTCAAGCGGGTCGGCGGGTTGAAGAGTGAAGGTGACCTCAAATCAGACCCTCAATCTAAGGATAGGAACTGGAAGTCATGTTTTGTAGAGGGAGAGAATAGGGAGATCCTGATCATTTTATGTCTGCTTCATGGGTCATTTCCCTGAGATAGTATGCAGGCTCTCAACTGCCTAAGGTACAGATGTAGGATCTTCATTTGAGCCAGTTTGCTACAGCAGGAAAATAATCCTGCAGCAAAAACATATTTTAATTGTTATGTGGATTATAATTAATGGACATTTTTGTAGGGGATGATACATTTTTTGTAAGGAAAATGTCAAACTTCAAAAGCCTTTTTAAACCTGAAATACAGTTTTAGTTGTCCTGCATTGCAGGAAAGTTCTCCTGTACCAGGGTGATCAAATCAAGATCCTACATCTGTATTCCCATTTAGGAAGAGGTGAACATGCAGGAGCTTGTGACTTTGTGGTGACGTTACTATACTCACCCTGTGTCCCTTCTCACCAGGCAGACCGGGCAGGCCATCAAAGCCTCTGTCACCCTGTGGAGAAACAATGTGACAATGACCACCGAGTCCCAAGATGACACAGACATCATCCTGCATAAGTTTACAACACAGTATTGTGATCAAAACAGAACAGTCACACTTGACAGAGACAAGTGACTAGTAGACAGAGGTCCTCGTGTACCTTAGAGCCTGACTCTCCAGGCATTCCTCGGGCGCCATCGGCTCCGCCACGACCCTACAAGAGAGAGGGAGAGAGAGAGAGAGATAGGCTAAACATGGTAACATCAGGACCAATCAGGCCATGACATCTACCTGGAAATTCAGCTACAGACAATTATGTCATCCACTGCCAGGTTGTCTTTTTTGGTTATTTTAACTGGATTTTAGCACATATCAGACATCTGTTTTTGATTCATTAGGATAAACCTCTCAGATCTCACACGGCACACACACACACACACACACACACACACACACACACACACACACACACACACACACACACACACACACACACACACACACACACACACACACATAAGCGCTGGATGAGGGTCACTCAGTTCACTTACCCTCTTGCCAGATTTGCCTATTTGTCCTGCAGACCCTTGGACTCCCCTGGGGCCCTGTGAATAACAAGTGATGATGGTCAGTTTCTAGTCAGCTAGAGAAAATTAACTGTATAGGTATACAGTAGTGAAAGGTGTAGGTATAGGTAACTGTAGGTTAGATATTGAGGTATTGGTAACTACAGTGAGGTATTGGTAACTGTAGCGAGGTACTGGTAACTGTAATGAGGTATGGGTAACTGTAGTGAGGTACTGGTAACTGTAGTGAGGTACTGGTAAACGTAGTGAGGTACTGGTAACTGCAGAGAGGTACTGGTAATTGTAACGAGGTAATGATAACTGTAGTGAGGTATGGGTAACTGTAGTGAGGTATGGGTAACTGTATTGGGGTATGGGTAAATGTAGTGAGGTATAGGTAACTGTAAAGAGGTACTGGAAACTGTAGTGAGGTACTGGTAAACGTAGTGAGGTACTGGTAACTGCAGAGAGGTACTGGTAATTGTAATGAGGTAATGATAACTGTAGTGAGGTATGGGTAACTGTAGTGAGGTATGGGTAACTGTAGTGAAATATGGGTAACTGTGGTGAGGGATTGGTAACTGTAGTGAAGTATAGATAACTGTAGTGAGGTATAGTGTAGAGTATCACTGTGAGTGTGTTAAGTAGTCTACAGGTATATGTTTAACCTCTCACCTGAGGACCAGGGTCTCCACTATCACCTTTAAGTCCAGCAGAACCAGGAACACCCTGAGATAGAGATGGACCAGTGAGAAACACGGACACAAACCTTAAGTCAGTCAGGCTTGACCATAACTCCACACAGCCAGTAAGGTGAGTATATGTTTCATACAATGAAACAGCAGATGGCGACATTTAGCTGTTAGTTGACGCTTCTTGTATTGTGTGAATAGATTAATTGACATGGATTGTAGAAAAAAGGAAACGTTTATTAAACAATGTTACAAAACCATTGTATAGAATTATATCCCAGGCAAAGTAATAACTTTTTATCTTCATCTGTTTTTAAAAGGATTTAGATAGGATGACTGTAAGTGTGTGAGTATCTTTAATCAGTACAAAAGTATGTTTCATCTTGAACATCTCCATGAGTCAGCTATCTAATCGGCACCAAAAATGTATTATTCAACAGAGATGAATGTGTATGACAAAAAAAAAAAAAAGTGAATTTCCTTTTGGGGCTCTAGAACTTAATTGGGTATTTTTGGGGCATATACTTAAGTCTAAAATTGTGGGGTTCTGTTGCAAGGCTAGGTAGAACTTTTAAAGCACCTTACCGGTCTTCACGCCTGAAACATTCCCAACTAGTGATTTAATAATTACAGCCAAGTTTTAAGAACTATCATGAACTTTGTGGTTTTAAAGGGGAAGACCTAAGGTAGACCTATCAAATGAACACAAACAAAGGGAAATGCACTAGAATTATAAAAAGAAGCTTCAACCCTCTAATCTTGTTCATGTATCATCTCTACTCAGGGACCTATATAGCTGGTTAATAGCTCAGGATGGTAATATGGAGGAAGATAACTCATAGGAAGGGTGAAAAATAGCGGTGAATTGTGACATAATACTTTGTAGGTTTCTGACAGGGCAGTCGATGACCTGTGTTCACCATTCCTTACATGAGGTGGAAAGACTTAGCAAGAGGGACGTGTTTGGCTGTGTGTGTTATGACGGGTGGAAGAACTGAAAATTACCACTGGACCGGATCTTCCTGTGAGACCCATTGGACCTGAGGGACCTCTCATGGCGAGCTGTGGGGTAGACGGCGGGAGGGTGGAGGGGGGTGGAGAAGGGAAGGGATGACAAATCACCAGACAGAACGAGACACCCTCCATATGTCACAGCGCCCCACAGACATCCTAACATCCTAACTCAAACACTCTCTTATAGCCCACTACTACTCTTCCTTTGTGGTGTCATGGGTCTACCGTAAGTGAAACATGATGATGCAATGGCCTACACTTGTACAAGACCCAATCCTTTTCTTCTCTCTCTCTCTTTCCTCAGTCACCTGTTCGTCTGTTGGGATGGCCCACCCGTGGGTCATGAACTCCTGTAGTATTTTTAAATGCCTCCTGCATCTGTCCAAACAGGCTGTGGTCCTGCCTGTAGCCTGCTCAGCACCTCTCTCAGGGCCCCCCACCACTCCACTCCCCCCTTCCCATGAACCACAGCTGTGAGAAGACATACACTTATAACGAGCAAGATAGCTGAAATGCCAATGAGGTTCTCTTTTTAATAAAAATATAAAATAATTTCAAGAGAGATAGCTGCGCCAGTTTTACCCCTCCCAAAGGCTACACTGGAGCCGCTTGGCCTCCTTTGGCCCACTTCAGCCCTGGTGTACTGTTTGGCCTGCTTCGGCCCCCTTCGGCCTTCTACAGTCATGGCATTCGGCCTCTTTGGCCAATTAGGCCCTGGTGTACTCACTCTAGCCTGGGAGAGGATGGCCTGGGCTTGGGCCTCCTGGGCAGACACCACGGGTCCCTTCTCTCCGTCCCCTCCAAAACGGAACTGTCACAGAGAAACACAGGCCTTACAAAAGACAAATCACAATCATGCTGCGTGTGAACAACGAACATCTAAATATCAATCAAGGATATGGACCAAGAAAGATAACATATGGATCCAGATCAAGCAAGATAACATATGGATCCAGATCAAGCAAGATAACATATGGATCCAGATCAAGCAAGATAACATATGGATCCAGATCAAGCAAGACAACATATGGATCCAGATCAAGCAAGATAACATATGGATCCAGATCAAGCAAGACAACATATGGATCCAGATCAAGCAAGACAACATAAGGATCCAGATCAAGCAAGGCAACATATGGATCCAGATCAAGCAAGACAACATATGGATCCAGATCAAGCAAGACAACATATGGATTCATTTATTTTTTCCCTTTTTACATCAGCAGTTGTCATAAAGTGCTTTACAGTTGCCAATACATTTAAATACTGGTAGATATTAGTGTTTGTTGGATTGTATGTATTAAACATTATGTCAGGTCTGGTACTTACTGGCAGCATCAGCATGGTACCCGGAGGACCTGGTAAACCGTCGGCTCCTGCCAGACCTGCCCGCCCTGCGGGACCCTTGGAAAAGGAGTCACAGAGAGGAGGTGATAAATCAGAATGAACAACCATCAGGATGGAAAGATGCCATGCTAGAACATGCCCAGAAAGAGAGGGAGGGAGAGAGAGGGGGGGGCGGGGGGGAGAGAGAGGGGGAGAGAGAGAGGGGGGGTGAGAGAGAGAGAAGGAGAGAGGGAGGGAGGGAGGGAGGGAGGGAGGGAGGGAGGGAGGGAGGGAGGGAGGGAGGGAGGGAGGGAGAAACAAACACACTATGTTCACCATTCAAAGGGAAAATAAAAACATCCTCATCATCATTCTCATCCATCCATCATTACAACACCAGAAAGATAAGGAGAGGAGAGGAGAATAACCTCACTACCAGGTGGCTGGAAGGGACTGTACTCCGCTGGAATATCTAGGAATGTACTGTAATAACTACTTTACCATATGTACTTGAGTAAAGTATCAGAGCAGAGGACTCTACAGCAGACCAGGTGATTATCCTGTCCTTTCGGGCTGACCCATTTCCTTCACTTACACTGACCACAGAGTGGTGTCATGTTGGGTGGAACAACATTTGCAGCTGAACAAAGACGTAATCATTTATGGTACACATGGCAAGTGTGTACTTAGTCTAGTTATGTGAGGTGTTATAGGGAGGTTGGTTAGGAGTGTATGGTATTACACCCTGCTCAGGGACAGAGTAGAACATAGTCTGAATATAAATCCTCTTTGGTTCAGGAATTGTGATTAGTAGGCAAAATGAGTAAGCATCAATATGAAATGAACATTTTGAGCAGTAAATATAACTATACACACACATAGGGATAGGCCTACACAAACACACACAGTGAATGGCAGAGGTGTGTTTGCCCAGGGACGGTTGGCATCATTAGCATGCCTCTCCATTCCCTCCTCACACAACCAGAATAACCTGGCCTCTCTGTGAGCCACGGCTCTGTCCTCTCTCCAAAACCATTCCAAGAAAAACAGAACAAAAATGTTACGTTTGCCACTGGTTAAATGTTTGCTTTTAAACCAGAAATGCATACATGGAAACTAAAATAATATATTGGTAAATTACTCTCAGCTACTGATTTTATGCTATTACTATTGCCAGTACTAATTATGTTCAAGAATATTAAATGAAACACTAATTATTCTATTGAAACATATTTTGTAATTACTGAAATATATTCGTTAATTCGCTAATTCATGAATTCGTTAGTTCGTTCATTCTTCCAATCATAGAGCAAACTGACATACTGCAACCTAGTGAATTACAGCACATGTATTACCCTGTTCCATGGTCGATTACAATGATCACTAATACCTGGTCTGAGCACACAACTTTCTCTTACTATTGAAAATAATTTGGTTATGTAGGAATTGAGGAAATCAAAGTGTTGTGACCTTAACCAAGTACCTTAACCGTCAGTCTGTGGTGAGTTAAGAAAGGAAGCCATTTCTAAGTATTCCTCCACAGCTTAATGCTGATTACTAGTGTCTGTTTATAGCAGGCTATAACACTCATTCGAGCATCTCAGAGTAGAAGTGCTGATCTATGACCAGGTCCCCCTTGTCCATGTAATCATATTCATTAGGATCTAAAAGGCAAAGCTGATTCTAGATCAGCAATCCTACTCTGAGATAATTTATACAGGCCCTGAAAACACAATATGATGACTTTATACATGGAATCAGCTGTACTGTTGGAGCTAATGAAAACCAGACTTTAACCGTCTGTGGGTTTCCCCTCCTCTCCACCCTACAGTCATCCTTTCATCTCTCTCTGTCTCCCTAGTTCTCCATCCAGCTGCACATGCCTTCTCTCTTCTCCCTTGCTGTTTCATCCCCCACTCTCTCTCCCTCTCTCTAATTGAATGTTTTTCAACGGTCTCTTCAGTCTCTGTTAATGTGTGTATATATTCATGTGCTACAGTCATTTCACTGTAGACCATTTGTAGTCATTGTCAAACATAAAAACTACAACCACTAGATGACTTAAACTGCCCTCAGATAGAGACGGTCCTATGTGACAGGACCACACAGATTGACCATGACAAGACAAGGGACACAAACCTCCCTTGTAAAACTACTGTGTTGCTTCCTGACTCAGCCCCAGGAAGCAACAGAGTTGACGACAGACCTGACATGGGAATTCCCCACTTCACTCCTCCATCTTTCTTTCTCTCCATCACTCCCTCTGCACTTTCTTTCTCCCAGAGGTCGCACACACACACATATACGCACACACATTCACACATGCTTACACAGAGAGAGAGCGCGAGAGAGAGAAATAAAAATAGATTGAGAGGGAGGGAGGGATAGAAAGAAATAGAGAGCCAGAGAGAGAGAGTGTGAGATAGATAGAGAGAGAGAGATAGTGTGATAGGGAGAGAGAGAGAGTGAAAGACAGATAGAGAGAGAGAGAAAGCAAGAGAGAGAGAGATAGAGAGAGAATAAGGGGGAGAGAGAGAGAGAAAGAGAGCGAGAGATGAAGATAGAACGAGGAGTATACAGGAAGAGAGACTCACCCTGTCACCAGGATCTCCAGCAACACCAGGGGGTCCATGCAGACCTGAAGGGCCTGGTAGACCCTACAGAAACACAACCCAGTCAAAACAAGGCACAGCAATGTTGTTACATAGGCCTGAATCCTGACTTGAGATAGATCCCTATACATTGAGGCTGACGCACAAATCATGTACAGTATGCTACTTAATAGAACATTTTCATTGAGGTTTGAGTAAAGATCTGTCCCATTCTTTTGACATCCTAAATGACACCATAGTTCACTACATTAAACCAGAGCCCTATGGGTCCTGGTCAAAAGTAGTACACTATAAAGGGAACAGGGGGTCATTATGGACGTTGCCATAGCCTCAGGATGAATAGATATGTGTTACTCACAGCTGGGCCTGCAGGTCCAGGAGGTCCTTCAATCAGCATGCCCTAAACATGATGGACAGACAACATAAATTAATAAACGGGACAGCAAGGAGAAACACAAACATGGTGCAGCAATTGCCACAGCACTTACACAGCACTACACAGTACTACACAGCACTACACAGCACTACACAGCACTACACAGCACTACACAGCACTACACAACACTACACAGCACTACACAGCACTACACAGCCCTACACAGCACTACACAGCACTACACAGCACTAGACAGCACTACACAACACTACACAACACTACACAGCACTACACAGCATGGAGGAGCACATTCATTAATAACCAAACAGTTATTTCAACTGTATGACACAATTTGTTAGGGTACACGTATTCCCTCAACACCGGCAGTGTTGTGTTTGGGGTCTTACAGGTTCGATCACAGCGGGTTCGCCCTTCTCTCCTTTCTCCCCACCACCAGCCACCTGTGAAGATAGGGAGGACACCTGTATGAGCTTCTTCATATGGAGCTACAGTCACTGGATCAATGACTAGCGGGAATGGGCGGAATGATGGGGTGAGAAGAATGAAAGAGGCAATTCCACGAGCAAAGAAGATCTTATCGACGCCGCTGCGTATAGGAATATGATATTTGTTACTATAGTATAATGCTAAGGACAAAAGTGTAACAATCGTGCCAATCCAGTATCATATTCTTATATGGACACACCAGATTTAATAGAGTGATGTGTGATGAGCTAGTCAACAACTACAGGAATGAAGGAATGAAGAGCAGAGAGAGAAAGACAGAAACAGGTAGAACATGTTAGTCTCAATGAAGGAGGATGGATCAACATGCATGAAATGGAAAGCAGTGGCATTGCATTCATATGGATCACATGGGACCGTGTGTTAGGATGACTGGATGAAACATACAGGGAATCAACACCAATGACTTGGTTTTAATATATAACATAAGTGACAAGGCAAGTATACGGAGTAGAAGTCTCCTGCCATGAGAGCTTCGGCCTGACGGTCTCAGACACTAACGGCCATGGGCTCTATGATTTCCTGTCTAGAAGACATTAAAACAGACATAACTCACAATGGAAATGTGGAGAGGAAGTGGTAGAATTCACTGTCTTATGGTTATTTATTTCTGTGGTAGGTTGATTGGGCGGTGGATTCTACAATTTTGTGTTCTCCACTGAGCTAGTCACACATACTGCTCAGTACGAAACCCATTTCTGTACTGGGTGTCTGTTTAGCTGGTGAACTCGATAGGGTCTAAGCAGGGGGTGTGTGAGCTGAGAGTGGGTAGAAGAGGCTATGTGTGTGTGTGTGTGTGTGTGTGTGTGTGTGTGTGTGTGTGTGTGTGTGTGTGTGTGTGTGTGTGTGTGTGTGTGTGTGTGTGTGTGTGTGTGTGTGTGTGTGTGTGTGTGTGTGTGTGTGTGTGTGTGTGTGTGTGTGTGTGTGTGTGTGTGTGTGTGTGTGTGTGTGTGTGTGTGTGTGGTAGGGGGTAATTGCTGTTCCCTCAGACCAAGGCTGTGTTGAAGTTAAGTCGAAGGCAAGCTGTTACCTAAAAATGTCATGCACTTTCCTTCTCCCTATCGGACCAACCCCTAAAATGTCTAGCCCATCCAGACAGTGGGACAGCGCAGGCAGACAAACGCAGACTGGGAAGGAAGGCGAGGTGGATGATTCAAGCTAACACAGCCTCCACACACACAAACAACATGACAATGACAGACAAACTCCCCATGCCAAGACAAACTAGAGCCACAATGCTTCTGAAGTGAGAGAGTTGGGATTTCCATAACCACAGCCCGTGGGCCGGGTTGGGGCCCCACGGCGCACACCCCTGGTTCATGCACACACCCCTCAGTCGGGGGGCGAGGGGTGCCATACTTACGGCAGTCTGGGTGAATTCCTCCGTTTCCGCGGGAACCCCCAGCCCCACCTCTTCTTCAACAGTATCCATGTGGTTGGGTAGCTCAGCGGCCACATTTCCATACTCATCATACACCCCATACTCATACTGCTTATTGTCCAACACGCCCCCTAGGTCATACTCCTTAAAGTCATACTCGTCCACTCCGGGGTCCACACTGTCCAGGCCAGCCTCGGGGGCACCGGTGGGCTCCTGACTCAGTGGGGCGGCTCCAGTGACAACATAGTCACCAGCAACAATCTCCTCCTCGACAGCCTTATGTTACCCAAGCAGCGGAGCGTTGAGGAGATGAGGGAGGTGGAGGGGTGAGCAACGGAGGGAACAGGGTTGTTAGTCAAGCAGTTAAGTCATAGGTAGGTAGAGGAGACTACTGTCTATGTAAAGCCTTAGCAGGTCAAAATGAAATGAGCATGGTGACCCATGGAGAAGGCTATGGTAATGTGGTAACACCTTATTTAAGTCCCATTTACCCTTGTGGAAATCTATATGTTTGTTGGTGAGATATTGATTAAACTTTATGATAGTGTGTAATTATAGTCTAGCCACATACTGTTACTCTGTAAGTCATTACGTTGTAGACTACTATGTCTATTACAGTGAAACAAACTGGTGTCTGTTACTCTCTAATGTCTATGCACTGTAGGTGTGACGTGCAACAGATATTATCATTGTCCAGTGTTGACTTCAGGCCTAAAACAAAAAGGGACAAATAAAGTGTTACCTTGATGACTTCAAAAAAAGCATTATCAATTTAGATGATCGAATTTACGTCAATCAGTCAAGTCTAAGACAGACTTTAGGTTATTTCAGTCTTTAGGTTATTTCAGTCTTTAGGTTATTTCAGTCTTTTTTGCACAAACATAATACATACCATCAGAATATCAATATATGTACAATAGTGAAAAAAGACTGAAATAGATGAAGTAAATCTGAAATGACACTACAAGCATATTTCATAAATGGTCAATCTACAATATAGCAGTGTGCAAAAATGCAGAGTGCATAAGTGTACCAGGGTTTTGATGTTCAATGCAGAGAACATAAGTGTACCAGGGTTTTGATGTTCAATGCAGAGTACATAAGTGTACCAGGGTTTTGATGTTCAATGCAGAGTACATAAGTGTACCAGGGTTTTGATGTTCAATGCAGAGAACATAAGTGTACCAGGGTTTTGATGTTCAATGCAGAGTACATAAGTGTACCAGGGTTTTGATGTTCAATGCAGAGTACATAAGTGTACCAGGGTTTTGATGTTCAATGCAGAGAACATAAGTGTACCAGGGTTTTGATGTTCAATGCAGAGTACATAAGTGTACCAGGGTTTTGATGTTCAATGCAGAGTACATAAGTGTACCAGGGTTTTGATGTTCAATGCAGAGTACATAAGTGTACCAGGGTTTTGATATTCAATTTACTAGATGATGTGGATAGATACCAAATGTTTATCATGTGACTGTATTATTTATGACATACTCTGCATTTGGCAAAGCTCAACAACCACTATCTGACAGCACTGTCATAACGAGTGATCGTTGTGGATTTCGCTATGGAAGCCAACAAAATGGATGTCATGACACAGGTATCTGAGCTGATAATATCAGACTAAATTTAGTGAGGGAGAACCATATTTTGGCATGTAGGGGAGAACAGGGGAAGATGATCCAGTGGGCCCAGCTTACCCCATTCTACCCTATGGTCAATTTCAATTATATGCAATCAAGGGCAAGATAACCCAGTGAAATCACATCCATGTGGAACATATTGCTACTGCAGTAACACAGTGCAACAAGTATCATCATCGGCTGTGAAGATTCCTCTGCTTGGTTGATCATAGTTCTATTGGTGCGATTGGGAGAACTATTCATCAAAAGCTGTGCAGCAGGCTGGCCATCTACGGCTGAGCAGGGGTGATTGCTGTGACACCCATATCTCACTGGAGACAGAACACAAACCCCATGTTTAACTCGGCAGAAACTTGATGGCTAGAAGGAGGGGCTTGGTTCTCCACAGAGAGAAATTTGCCCTTTTATGATTGGCCATTGCATACTGTCAATCATGGGTAAGGCTGCAAATCAAATCGTTTCACCTACCTACTGTACCATCAATCTCATACAGAAAAGTACACCACTCCTAAAAGTAAAAGGTACATTTTGTCCATGAAGTAAACACCAAATGTGACTTTGACGATTGGATTTAAGATTATTTTGGTTTGGGATGCGTCTGAACGCAGACTGTGCTGCAGTGTATATGGAGAATCCATTTGTTGGCCCTCTAAACTGGCGACATATTGCTTATTTTACACCCTGTGTGGTTTCTATTTCACAAAAGGCCTCTAGCAAAGTCTTAGAGCCACACAGACTAAAGAAAACATTTATTTTCTTCTAATCAAAAACAATCATGAAATATATTCCTATCATATTTCTCCTTTCAGCTGTGACCCAGTTTATTTCACAAATAGTTCTTATTGCTTGTCATATAACTGGTACTGTGAGTATACCAGAATAATATAAATGGCCAAAATACTGTATTTGGAATACCATTATAATGCCATTATAATACCATTACCATCTAATAGATCAATCTATACTGAGGCAGGCAGATAACCGAATATTATTTCAATGTACAAAAATTATCCAGCAATTAATCAGTATCCTATAATATGACTGTTGATGAAGTGTAATGTACATACATACATACATACATATTAGATACGCATGAAACTGCAGCCTTAGCCAGAATTGAATTGAATAACAGAAAGCTACACATTATTTGCATGGCAATCCACTGAGACTACATTATAGGATGCAAAATGTACTTACAGGTCAGTGGATAGTACTAAAGTGGATTGAATAAAGCCACGAATGACAGATTGTTGTAGCTTTCTGATGCTTAATAATATCCTCTATCCAACAGTTCTGCCATCCCCCCAAAAAACAGAATGTTCAAAACAGAACAATTACATTTGAATTGTTTTGTCTTTGTCATTTCATACCAGATACTTCCTTTGGTAATATGTCTTCCTGGTTTCTTTTACTCCCCCAAAAATGCTCTTTCTTTCTTATTGTAAAAAGTAAATAAAAAAAAACGAAATATGAAATGTAAAAAGTTACCTCGTTTGGTCCACTGGTGGCAATGGGAGACTGAGTTTGAGTACCCTCTACAGTTCCGTAGTCAAGCTCACTGTCAGTATACTCAGTGTATTCTCCGTCTACATTGTTTAGCTGAAGTTGTGTCACATCGAAAAGGACAGAAGAAGAAGAAGAACATAGAAGCGGGTTAAAACGGAACGAGCACAACACAAGGTGTTATTTGCTTGGGCCTGTCCAGCTGGCTACGACTCTGCTGGGTCTACAGAGACAGTGTCCAGCTGGCTACAACTCTGCTGGGTCTACAGAGACAGTGTAGAATGGGGGGGGGGGGGGGGGGGGGGGTAGGTATAGCTTTCAGTCTAGCATCACAGATTTTCCCCAGAAAACGTCAGAGGAAAGATCTGGATGTGATCTGATGTTTCTTTACTGGTACTGTTACCCCTAATACTCTGTATCGGTGTAGTTCCGGCGCGGTAGCTTGATAGCCATGATAGCCATTCATCTGTCTCTTCTTAGCGGCCGCTAACTTTTTAGCTGCAGATTTTTTAGAGGCCTGGAACTTTAGGGGCTTAGCCTTAGACTTAAGGGACTTTCGGGTCCTCTTCTTTTTCATGTAGACACTACGTTTCTTTCTCTGGAAGAAGGTTATGGTGATAGAAGAACAAGACAACACATAACAACATTGAGAAGTTGAAGAGGTGGGGTTGAAAATAAACAACAACACCAGAAATTGTGGGATATGTTTTCAACCTGAGCTACAAACTGAACATAAGACAAACATTCAAAGCTGGCATTCGCCGTGTGAGAGCAGAGGGTGGGTCTTGTAGCTATGAATACAAGTTTGATTGACACATCAAGACATACATTAGAACAGTCAACCAGAAGAGTTGGGAAAGGGAGGGAGGGCACAAGAGGTGCCACAATAACTGACAATAAGACACCACAGGACAAATAAGCGTATTTTTCTTTCTTTTCAGTGTTTCATTTACCTGAGGGTCACTACCCGCCTCGTACTCATCTGTTGGAACATTCTCTGTCTCTCCTTCTACTTCAGAGTAATCATAGAACTGAGTGTAATCTAAGTCATCAGCAGTAGTGTACTGAAGGGGGAGAGGGAGATATGTTAGGATTAGCATGTTAGCATTAGCATAACAGAGAACTCCTTTTCTCCAAAAAAATATGATATAAATATAACATGTCCGTCGTGGACATATTATTAATTAAAACTGTAACAAGTTACATTCATTAGATTGCATTATTCACAAACAAATATGAATAATATTGTACAATGTAATAATTAGCATGGCATATTGTAAGTCATCAAAATGTTGTCTCCAACGATATGCTGTGTAGCTTTTCTGCCAATGAAAAGCTGATGTGTAGCTGCACAGCATGAGACAAAACTTTGCTATTATAGTAATATCATTTAGGAGCGATAGCTAGCTCTTAAACAATACATATGCACGGCAAGGTTAGGGTTAAGCATCAGTTGGCCATTGATCTTTAAAAGGATGGCTAACGCTCCAAAAAATGGAAATAAACACTAAGAACAGCAAATGATGGAAACCACGTGAGAGCTACAGATGTGTAAACAGGTGGGGTGTGCAAAAGCTATTAAAAAGCTCAGATGTACATCAGGGAAAGCCATGAGAACAACACCAGCTGCATTTAATATGGCAGGGCTTGGTTAATGGAGCTTCGCCGTCATAGCAGCGGTTTCAATTCCATCCTATAGCACCTACATCTGAAGCAGAGTAGATTAAAGAGTGGGATTTACTGAACGTGTAACTTCCTGCTAGTTTTGATTTCCCTTTCTTTCCCTGTGGTTATCTGTGGTTTATATGTGGTTACAATGAGGAGCTGCACGTGTGACTGGCTTGCTCTCGTTAACAGCATCCCCAGTGAACATAATAAAACACTATCGTATGACTCAGAGGAAGTGGAAAGTGGAGAAGGGATTTATTAAATGAACAGAGGCAGTAAAACTCTCTCCTCATCCTGGTAGTTATAGGTGGGAAGACAGAACATATTCAAGTGCGTAATCAATGATGAGCTATGTATACTGACATATACATTTGGAGTAAATTGTATACTGAATATACATTACATTTTACATTATCTGATGAAACTCATTGTTTTGATAACATTGTATATCAAACAGTCAGAGGTTTAACTTGACTGTTTGACATGGGGTTAAAATAATTGCATCCTTCACAGATGAATCAGGGTTAGAACCCATCCAGCTGCATAGCTGATAATGGGACTGATGAGATGTCTTCCATGGGCTCATAGGAGAGAGAAAAAATAGAGAGAGAGAGAGAGAAAGAGAGGGACACAGAGAGAGATAGAGGGAAAGAGAGAGAGGGGGCAGAGAGAGAGAGATATAGGGTGAGAGAGAGAGAGAGAGAGAGAGAGAGAGAGAGAGAGAGAGAGAGAGAGAGAGAGAGAGAGAGAGAGAGAGCGAGAGAGACAGAGAGACAGAGAGAGAGCGAGAGAGGGGAGAGAGATAGAGGGGGAGACAGAGAGAGAGAGAGAGAGAGAAAGAGAGAGCGAGAGAGGGGGGGACAGAGAGTGAGAGAGAGAAAGAGAGAGAGAGAGAGAGGACAGATATAGGGAAAGAGAGAGCGAGAGAGAGCGAGAGAGAGAGGGGAGAGAGAGATAGAGGGGGAGACAGAGAGAGACAGAGAGACAGAGAGAGAGAGAAAGAGAGAGAGGGAGGGGGGGCAGAGAGAGAGAGATAGAGGGGGGAGACAGAGAAAGAGAGAGAGAGCGAGAGAGAGAGGCCACATGGAGGATCCCGTCCAGGTGAGTCGGCAGATTTACATCCTGGCACCACTCAGACAAGACACCAAGAGCAAGGCACTCTGAGTAAATACTGGACCCTCAAGGAGACTGGGGGGGTCATTAATATGTACTGTCAGCAGACTGTTAGAGAGCTGTCCCTCCCTCTCCTGTGGTCTCCTCTGTTGTTCTATTGTGGGTTTCTAAGTGTTTTTAATAGGTGTATAAATGACTCATTTATTTATCTGTGGATAACACAGATGTCATGTATCGCTTTACAGGACAGTGTTAAGGCACGTGGATGGCTGTGTTCTGTGTTCTGTTCCTGCGTTTTGGCTCTGGTGCTACGGTGGATCTGTGAAACGCATTAGACGAACGAGCCATAGAACTCTCCTCGCCAAAGTGGACACAGACATCGTGGCATTTCAATAATTTCCACTGTGGTCCAATTCAAAGAAAAATACCTGTAAGGAAATTCAAGAGCAAGTACCTCAAGAGTGTTCTGAAAAGATCATTAGGTGTTGTACTGAGGTATTTTTCTTTGAATTGGACCACAGTGGAAATGATTGAAATGCCACGATATCTGTGTCCACTTTGGCGAGGACAACACTCTTGAGGACCCTCATGGCTGGAGGAGACTTCAATCCCCTTGCTCCTTTCTCTATTGACGTTAAAGGTAAAGGAAGTAAATACCATAGAAATATGGCAATTCATTGACACATCTAATGATGCTCTAAGACGGACTAGTGAGTCTTTGTATGTCCTGTGTGTCTAGGATCTATGATTTGCTGCATAGGGTCCCATAAGGACCTCAAGACCTGGCAGCGCCAGAATGGGGCCAGGTGCACTTATTCACACTGGGGACCTGAAACTGGGACCCCCATATTGCCCCCCCCCCCCCCCCCCATCCACAGCCCTGTGGCCCTGTGGCCCTCAGCATACTGACCTCGTCCTCAGGCTGCTGGGCCTGCAGGGAGTGCCCGTGGGGAGTTTCACAGTCGGGGCTGTAGTGTTCACAGTAGTCATAAGCTGCTTTAGGATCGGCCACAATCAGCAGCTGCTGGATGTCACCCTGCAGAAAAACAACAAGGAAATGAAGAAGGATTAGGTGTGGGAAAATCCTGTTTACCTCTAACCCTTCCAGTTGGTGAGCGTTAGCAGAGCAGACAAACACAGTATTGTATAGTATGTACCGGAATAACAATCAAAAACATGTCTATCTTTAGTCCTTGATTTGATGAATATTGATCCTTGTACTGTAGGAAAAAAACATATTCACATCAGATAAAACAAGGTCATAGCAGGAAGTACAGAGGACAGACAGAACGTCATAACCATACGTCAGATAACATTTCATCCCATCACCCCCCTATAGGAGCTAGTCTGTGGCAGTGCAGTCTCACAGTTCTCAGGCTAGCAAGGGGTAGCAAGGGAAATGGAATGTGATTCTAGCCCACTGGTTAAACAGCTTGACACATACCACAAGACACTCATCCACAGGGCACAGGAAATCGAGTTTAGACACTGGCTGGGTAAGTCAATAATTATTCTTACCACCGGGGTTCACCCAGCCAGACAGGGAAATCAAACAAACATGTACCATCAGGAAGACAAAAGGACGAAACACCTGGAATCCATGTGTGCTGTCTGAGCAGCGGGAAGAGAAAAGGTGTGATTTAAGATGGTGCAAAGACAGACACACAGACAGACAGACAACAGAAAACCATGGATGGAAGTGCAGTATTTACAATCTTGTGTCAGACTGTGATAAACAAAATGTCAGCAGAGACTGCAAGGCACTGTACTGTTGTGACAGGAAAAAAAGAACAAAGAGCATTGCAGAGCTCATGAATCTGCTGCTAAAAACCAATCCAACGTTTATTGGTAGAGCTAATAAGGGTTGAGGTGGGTGGGTTAGAGGGGGTAGTATACCCCTGGGTACTTTGAGGGTACTCAACGTGAGTGAAACCAGAAGAACCTTTTAAACTACACCAGTGCCAGGGGCCAGGGGCCAGGGCTAAATGTTCATGGCCCAGCCTGGTGGCCTCATCTCTGTAGGATCTAAACCAGGTAGTTTTCACCCCCATACCACAAGCCCAGGCTGGAGAGTTAACTATAGCCATAACTATAGCCACAAGGCCACAAGTATAGCCAGAGTGGTTGCTGCACTTTACGGCTTGGGAGTGTCACAGCACAGCAGCGTCTCAAATGGCACTCTATTTCTTTTATAGTACAGTGCCCTGATCAAAAGTAGTGCACTCAATAGGGAATAGGGTGCCATTTGGGATGCATGCAGCCTGTGTGGTTGTAACGGAACCCGTCATCCCTCGAAATGTCCTCAGGGAAGGTTGAGAACGTTGGGAGGATATCTAGGTGGTGAAAACACACGCATCTTAAACAGAATAATGGAGGTTGTAAGAATAGAAAGCGTAATAGCATAGAATAATCACATTGCACAGAGTGATAAAACATTGTGAAAAGCCCCCATGGTTGGCGAGTTCACTCAAACCACCAGCATGTTTTCTGGCTGCCACAATGACTGACATCGTTCCAGAACTGTTCCTAGGTTCTATTCATTCCAAAACTGTCTCTAGGATCTATTCGTTCCAGAACTGTCTCCAGGTTCTATTCGTTCCAGAACTGTCTCTAGGATCTATTCGTTCCAGAACTGTTTCTAGGATCTATTCGTTCCAGAACTGTCTCTAGGATCTATTCGTTCCAGAACTGTCTCTAGGTTCTATTTGTTCCAGAACTGTGGCTAGGTTCTATTTGTTCCAGAACTGTCGCTAGGTTCTATTTGTTCCAGAACTGTCTCTATGATCTATTCATTCCAAAACTGTCTCTAGGATCTATTCGTTCCAGAACTGTTTCTAGGATCTATTCGTTCCAGAACTGTCTCTAGGATCTATTCGTTCCAGAACTGTCTCTAGGTTCTATTTGTTCCAGAACTGTGGCTAGGTTCTATTTGTTCCAGAACTGTCGCTAGGTTCTATTTGTTCCAGAACTGTCTCTATGATCTATTCATTCCAAAACTGTTTCTAGGATCTATTCGTTCCAGAACTGTCGCTAGGTTCTATTTGTTCCAGAACTGCCTCTAGGATCTATTTGTTCCAGAACTGTCTCTAGGATCTATTCGTTCCAGAACTGTTTCTAGGATCTATTCGTTCCAGAACTGTCGCTAGGTTCTATTTGTTCCAGAACTGTCTCTAGGATCTATTTGTTCCAGAACTGTCTCTAGGATCTATTCGTTCCAGAACTGTTTCTAGGATCTATTCGTTCCAGAACTGTCGCTAGGTTCTATTTGTTCCAGAACTGCCTCTAGGATCTATTTGTTCCAGAACTGTCTCTAGGATCTATTTGTTCCAGAACTGTCTCTAGGACCTATTAATTCCAGAACTGTCTCTAGGATCTATTTGTTCCAGAACTGTCTCTAGGATCTATTCGTTCCAGAACTGTCTCTAGGTTCTATTCGTTCCAGAACTGTCTCTAGGTTCTATTTGTTCCAGAACTGTCTCTAGGGACTATTTGTTCCAGAACTGTCTCTAGGTTCTATTCGTTCCAGAACTGTCTCTAGGTTCTATTTGTTCCAGAACTGTCTCTAGGTTCTATTCGTTCCAGAACTGTCTCTAGGTTCTATTTGTTCCAGAACTGTCTCTATGTTCTATTCGTTCCAGAACTGTCTCTAGGTTCTATTCGTTCCAGAACTGTCTCTAGGTTCTATTTGTTCCAGAACTGTCTCTAGGTTCTATTTGTTCCAGAACTGTCTCTAGGTTCTATTCGTTCCAGAACTGTCTCTAGGTTCTATTTGTTCCAGAATTCTCTACCTTGTATCTGTTCCAGTAGATCTACGGTATATCTACGTTGTATCACTGATCTACAACAGGGCCGATACAGCCAAAGCATATCAAGATCATATCTCACTCTAGTCTGCATACAGTACACCTTGGCTGCATCATCTGAATTCTTCTCAATCGATAATTGCTAACAAAGTTTCCTGCACTTATTCACACCTTTGAGGGACAGCTGGAAGGGAACTTGCAGGAGCATAAACTCTCATGCCTGGCAGACGAGTACTGTGCCTAGAGGAAAGAAGCTGACTGATCATGTTACGTGCATGTCAGACAGTGTTTCTGCCACACACTATACATGGAATAGCAGCAGAGGTTTGGCAGAGAGACAGAAGGGGAAGGCAGCAGGCTATAACTTGTCGAAAGCTAAGTGGACTGTGGACTGTGTATAGAAAGTGTGTGTGTGTGTGTCTGTGTTTATGTGGGCGTGCATGCGGGTATGCGTGCATGCGTGACACCCATGTTAACAAAACAGATTTCTGAATCCATGACAGGTATTGCATAAATATCAATATGCCATCTCTCTCTCTGTGTCTCCCCCTCTATCTCTCTATTGCTCACTCTATCTCTCTCTCTGTCTCCCACACTAACTCTCTCTATCTCTCTCTGTGTCTCCCCCTTTATCTCTCTCTCTCTCTCTCTCTCTCTCTCTCTATCTCTCTCTGTCTCCCCCTCTATCTCTCTATTGCTCACTCTATCTCTCTCGCTGTCTCCCACACTATCTCTCTCTATCTCTCTCTGTGTCTCCCCCCTCCCCCTCTATCTCTCTCTATCTCTCTCTATGATCCTCCCTCTATCGCTCTTTCTCTCTCTCTTTCTTTCCCCTCTATCCCATCTCTCTCTCTCTGTCTCCCCCTCTCTGTCTCCCCCTCTCTGTCTCTCTCTCTCTGTCTCCCCCTCTCTGTCTCTCTCACTCTCTCTGTCCCCCCCTCCACCTCTATCTCTCTCTCTCTAGCTCTCTCTCTGTCCCCCCATATCTCTCTCTCTCTATCTCTCTGTGACAATCCCAGGGTACAATCCATCAACAGCTCATTGTACAACTGCAGTTCCACACTACAGAACATCCCCCCAAAAATCTCACTGTAGACCAGGTTGGAATTTAATCAAAATACATACATACTGTAAATCAAAACCAAAACAGACCACCTAATGGACCACATATCTCCAAAGCACCTACTGCCTAAACCAATGAAAATACCATGCCAGAACCAAAGCATATAGTTTTATAAGCCACGTTTAAGTTGATCACCTGTGATCACAGGCCACCTATTTCACACAATCCTTGTGCCAAGGAGTCTGGAGGACTGAAGGAGGAATGGGGGGATGGAGGGGTGGCGGGATGGAGGGATGAGGGAGGGGTGGATAGGTGAAAGGGTGAGGGAGGGGTGGAGGGGTGAGGGAGGGTTGGATATGTGTAGGGGTGGAGTGGTGGAGGGATGAGGGAGGGGTAGAGGGATTAGGGAGGGGTGGAGGGATGAGGGAGGGGTGGATAGGTGAAGGGGTGTAGGGATGGATGAGGGAGGGGTGGATAGGTGAGGGAGGGTTGGATAGGTGAAGGGGTGAGGGAGGGGTGAGGGAGGGGTGAGGGAGGGGTGGATAGGTGGGGGCGTGGAGTGGTGAGGGAGGGAGGGGTGGATAGGTGAAGGGGTGAGGGAGGGGTGGAGTGTTGAGGGAGGGGTGGATAGGTGAAGGGGTGAGGAGGGGTGGAGGTGTGAAGGGGTGAAGGGGTGGAGGGGTGAGGAAGGGGTGAGGAGAACACAGGAGAGACCAAGCTGAGATCAAGCTGTGGTCTGAGTTAAATTGACATGTATTACCTCATTTGTCACCCACACACCAAAAGAAAGTAGCTGAACCCTGCCTATAGTCAGCTTTCATTAGGATATGCCTGAGAGATGGTCGTCTGTACACAAACAGGGACCAGAGACGCTGAAACACCAAGTCCTGGGCCAGACTGGGGCCAGACAGACACAGGACCAGACAGACACAGGACCAGAGACGGAGACAGCCAAGGCCCAGACTGGGCCAGACAGACACAGGACAAAGACGGAGACAGCCAAGGCCAGACTGGGGACAGACAGACACAGGACCAGCGACGGAGACAGCCAAGGCCAGACTGGGCCAGACAGACACAGGACCAGAGACGGAGACAGCCAAGGCCCAGACTGGGGCCAGACAGACACAGGACCAGACAGACACAGGACCAGAGACGGAGACAGCCAAGGCCCAGACTGGGCCAGACAGACACAGGACCAGAGACAGAGACAGCCAAGGCCCAGACTGGGCCAGACAGACACAGAACTAGAGACGGAGATAGCCAAGGCCCAGACTGGGCCAGAGACACGAGATCAAGAAAGGACTGTATGACTGCTATTTCTCACAGGTACAGTACAAGAGATCAGAGAACTTGCAGTGACATGAATTCAACTTTGTTGCATTTGGCACTGTCTTAATACAATTGAAGTAATTAAAGTCTACAAGGATATATGTTTGGTAAGTGGGTAAGAAACATTTATCATTTTTAGACAATGAGACAAAGACAAGTGTTCGTAACGTGAACAAGGGAAGAATTAGTAAGAGGTTAAGGGATTAAGGGACAGAGTGGGAGTTGAATATATATATATGGAGAGGGGGGAGAGAGGGAGAGAGAATAGAGAAGAGAGAGTGAGTGAGTGAGTGAGTGAGTGAGTGAGTGAGTGAGTGAGTCAGTGAATGAGTGAGTGAGTGACTAGGTGAGCGAGTGAGTGAGTGAGTGAGAGAGTCAGTGAGTTAGTGAGTGAGTGAGTGAGCGAGTGAGTGACTAAGTGAGTGAGTGAGTGAGTGAGTGAGTCAGTGAGTGAGTGAATGAGTGAGTGAGTGAGTGAGTCAGTGAGTGAGTGAGTGAGTGAGAGAGAGAGAGAGTGAGTGACTAAGTGAGTGAGTGAGTGAGGTTTGAGAGAGAGGGAGAGAAAGAATAAAGCACTTCGAACTGAATTGAACTGAAAGAGAAAGATCTATTTCAAGGGCAGAGATCAGGATGCTAAAGAGACAGCAAAGAAATGTACATAAACCAGACACTGAAAACTAGTGTGAATTTATGAATGACAACCAGACCTTGTCTACGGTGTCTCACTTTGTCATAGTCTAAAGAACCTGCTCCCCTAAACCAATGACGTGGTTCACCATTCTTAAATAGAGACAACCATCCAAGTTACAACTTGACCCCGTCGTGACCGCAGGGAACCATAAGATATAAATACCTCATGTGTCAAGAGGTCAAAGGTAAAAGCAGGGCATTACGCTAAAGACACCCACCATAATATCACTGAGTCTAAGGGCGTGTCTATAGTAAAGAATGTCTAACATCCAGTCTGAAACCAATCATGTTTCAAACAGTAGGCTAAATAGTGGATTTCATAGCCTGTTAGGTTCTGGAAGTTAAAAGCCAACATGACATCTGATAAGTAAGGCTCCCTGGTTACTAAGTGTTTAGCTCTATGCCATTGTTGTTAAAACACAAATCATCTCTCTCTCTTCCCTCTCTCTCTCTCTCTTTCTTTCTCTCTCTCTCTCTCTTCTCTCTCTCTCTCTCTCTCTTCTCTCTCTCTCTCTTCCCTCTCTCTCTCTCTCTCTCTCTCTCTCTCTCTCTCTCTCTCTCTCTCTCTCTCTCTCTCTCTCTCTCTCTCTCTCTCTCTCTCTCTCTCTCTCTCTCTCTCTCTCTCTCTCTCTCTCACCCCCTATTTATGTATATGTCAGGTAGCTCTCTGTCATTGTTTAAAACAGACAAATCTCTCTCTCGCTCTCTCTCTCTCTCTATTTCGCTCTCTCTCTCTCTATTTCGCTCACTGTCTTTCTTTCTTTCTCTCTCTCTCTCTCTCTCTCTCTCTCTCTCTCTCTCTCTCTCAATTCAATTCAATTTGTTTTATTGGCATGACGCAACAGTGTACATATTGCCAAAGCTTATTTTGGATATTTACAATGTAAAAATGAGAATCAAAATGATCAACAGTAACAACAATAACCAAGGGTCAAAATAACCATACATTCAACAATAACAATAAGTATACAGTAGAGTACATGTGCAGGTTGATTGGTCTGTCAGACACTGTCTGTCTCTCTTTGTCTCTGTCACTATCTCTCTGTCTCACACTCTGCCTCTCACTCTGTCTGTCTCTGTCTCTCTCTGTCTCTCTGTCTGTCTCTCTCTCTCTCACTCTGTCTCGTTCAATCTCTCTCTCTCTTTCTCTCTCCCTCACACACTCTCTCCTTCGCTCTCTCTCTGCTCTCTCTCTCTCCATCTCTCTCACCTTGCACTCCCTCCCTGTTTATGTATATGTGAGGTAGCTCTCTGTCATTGTTTAAAACACAGACAAATCTCTCTCTCTATTTCACTCACTCTCTCTCTCTTTCTCTCTCCCTCACACACTCTCTCCCTCGGTCCCTCTCTGTCTCTCTCGCTCTGTGATTCTCTCTCTCTCTCTCTGACATTTGCATAGTGTACATGTTTAATTACAGAGTGAAGCAAGATGGGATCAGCAACACAGGCCAGATCAAAACAAAAGGAGTTGTCATGTGACCTTTGATGTACCCTTGCCCTGGGCAACAAAACACACACCCGACCCAGTTAACTACTACACACCACCCACACAATCCCACCAAAACACATACCCTTAACAGACCAGAGACGGGTGCACACCGGAAACGTTTGATTAAACTATCCAATTATTTAAAGGAATCTATGTAACAGTTGCAGATTGCTATATAAGGTCAACAGAAGCAGAAGATAAAGACGGCTAGACATGAAAAACAGCTCTTGTTAGAGATAAGAGGAAAGGAGAGAGGTTTATTTTACGAGGTGTAAGTGAAGACAGAGAAGCGAACAGACAGTTCATTGACTTCAACAGCACTTATCCTAGGCGTGACTTTACCTCAGAAACACGTCCAAACTTCCGTTTTTCAGACCCTCGCCCCCTTCATCTAATCTTGTCAGTGAACTCACATAACCTCCCCATCCCTTACAACCTCCACGTTTCTCTCACAGTCCAGGAAAAGTAACAACCAGCGGACAGAACAGTCAGTGGGCCACCTTCGTACCGTCCTACAGGGACACATTAAGCAGGGAGGAATTTTGGGCTGTCAGGAACAGAGGATACAGGAGAGAGGGGAGGGGGGGGAGGGGGAGAGGGATGAGGAGGAGGGGAGGGGGGGGGGGGGTATACAGGGCTAAAGTCTGTGCCGCTGACGGGTAATGTCAGCCCGGGATGAATAGACGGGTCTCATGGCGGTGGCTCAGTAGGGGGGACGGAGAAGGAGGGAAGGAGGGAAGGAGGGGAGGAGGTGGGGAAGAAGGGAACAGGGGGGTGAGGAAGGTCTGAAGGGGCAATGAAAGGCTCTCATTCATCCACTCAGTCCTGTATGGCTAACTGAACCCTTCAGACGCCGTGAAGCAGGTATCATAGGCTAACAGCAGCATATTGTAGAGTTAATCCGATTTACAAGGAACATTCTAAGTTCAAAGTATGAGCTAGAGACATAACGACGTGTGTGCATTTAATGTGTCATTTGCATAATAGGTTATAAAAGGTCCGGTTTAAAATATTATGACTTTAGCTTTTGGTTTCTTAGTTTTCACCCTCCTTTCACATACAGTTGGGATTTGGGAGTCCCACACAGAATACTCCGGTATTTCCTCTGCACCTATCCCAGAATGCAACACTGTGAAGCTAGGTGATTACTACGCATAGAGAACAGACAGAAGTTCTGTTTCAGACTCTGTTACCTTGGTCTTATGGGTCTCATTCTGAGCCATTTCACTGGGCAGCTTTTGATCGGAACCACTATATTTCATAAAGCTGCCGGCTTCTGGGCCAGCTAATACATCTCATCAAAACTGACAGGGAAAATAAAGGCAGAGGGACTTTCAATACTGTTCATGTTGGGGGAATGAAAGATTTCAACATGAAACAAATGGAATAGTTTAGTGTGAACTGCAATGCAACTGGGATACACTCACACCATATGTAAAATGGACAGCAAATGTGCTATGACCACACTTTGCTATTACTCCATCAAAGTTAATATCAGCAACCTAAAAACAATTCATATACAAGGCGACACTAAGATAATCACACAGCAAGCCACATTTCAACACACAATGCAACAACGTGACCACTGAGGCTCCCTCCACACCAAATCACCAGGGTGATGACATGGCATTATGTGAAATGGCTTTCAAGAGCCAGTAGCAGCAGCAGTCAGCCCACAGTCAGGGTTAGGGTTAGGGTTAGAGCCAGCAGCAGTCAGCCCACAGTCAGGGTTATTAGGGTTATGGTTAGAGCCAGCAGCAGTCAGCCCACAGTCAGGGTTATTAGGGTTAGAGCCAGCAGCAGTCAGGGTTATTAGGGTTATGGTTAGAGCCAGCAGCAGTCAGCCCACAGTCAGGGTTATTAGGGTTAGAGCCAGCAGCAGTCAGGGTTATTAGGGTTATGGTTAGAGCCAGCAGCAGTCAGCCCACAGTCAGGGTTATTAGGGTTATGGTTAGAGCCAGCAGCAGTCAGGGTTATTAGGGTTATGGTTAGAGCCAGCAGCAGTCAGCCCACAGTCAGGGTTATTAGGGTTAGAGCCAGCAGCAGTCAGGGTTAGGGTTAGGGTTAGCGCCAGCAGCAGTCAGCCCACAGTCAGGGTTATTAGGGTTAGGGTTAGCGCCAGTAGCAGTCAGCCCACAGTCAGGGTTAGGGTTAGGGTTAGAGCCAGCAGCAGTCAGCCCACAGTCAGGGTTAGGGTTAGGGTTAGAGCCAGCAGCAGTCAGCCCACAGTCAGGGTTAGGGTTAGGGTTAGAGCCAGCAGCAGTCAGCCCACAGTCAGGGTTAGGGTTAGGGTTAGAGCCAGCAGCAGTCAGCCCACAGTCAGGGTTATTAGGGTTAGAGCCAGCAGCAGTCAGCCCACAGTCAGGGTTATTAGGGTTATGGTTAGAACCAGCAGCAGTCAGCCCACAGTCAGGGTTATTAGGGTTATGGTTAGAGCCAGCAGCAGTCAGCCCACAGTCAGGGTTATTAGGGTTAGAGCCAGCAGCAGTCAGCCCACAGTCAGGGTTATTAGGGTTATGGTTAGAGCCAGCAGCAGTCAGGGTTATTAGGGTTATGGTTAGAGCCAGCAGCAGTCAGCCCACAGTCAGGGTTATTAGGGTTATGGTTAGAACCAGCAGCAGTCAGCCCACAGTCAGGGTTATTAGGGTTATGGTTAGAGCCAGCAGCAGTCAGCCCACAGTCAGGGTTATTAGGGTTAGAGCCAGCAGCAGTCAGCCCACAGTCAGGGTTATTAGGGTTATGGTTAGAGCCAGCAGCAGTCAGGGTTATTAGGGTTAGGGTTAGAGCCAGCAGCAGTCAGCCCACAGTCAGGGTTATTAGGGTTATGGTTAGAGCCAGCAGCAGTCAGGGTTATTAGGGTTATGGTTAGAGCCAGCAGCAGTCAGCCCACAGTCAGGGTTATTAGGGTTAGAGCCAGCAGCAGTCAGCCCACAGTCAGGGTTATTAGGGTTATGGTTAGAGCCAGCAGCAGTCAGGGTTATTAGGGTTAGGGTTAGAGCCAGCAGCAGTCAGCCCACAGTCAGGGTTAGGGTTAGGGTTAGAGCCAGCAGCAGTCAGCCCACAGTCAGGGTTAGGTTAGGGTTAGAGCCAGCAGCAGTCAGCCCACAGTCAGGGTTATTAGGGTTATGGTTAGAGCCAGCAGCAGAGTCGATCAGCCCACAGCCACAGGCAGGGCCAGAGAATGATGAGGAGTCAATCCCCAACCACCCAGCCCCCCATAAACAAACACACTCTCTCACAGGCAAACACAGCCCTGTCCTCTGCATTCACACCGCAGGGGTGACCTTTACCCCCCAGACACCATGTGTTTCAATTTATCTCACGTGACAATCAGCCCATTGTCAGACATTATTTACATCCTAACTCACTCTGATCCAATACCGTCCACCTCTGCCTGAACTGCAGGGACCTGGACCGAGATAGCACACACATCACTAAAGTGACGTGATGAAGTCAGAGAAACACTAACACATTCTAACAATAATCACCTTAACTAGCGTGAGTCAATGTCATGCCATACCGCTAAAACTTCCACAATTGAAGTTCTTTCAGGAAAGTTACGTAAACTCAACATAATGCTCAGATTTCTCTTTTCTAGCCAAAAACAAACAAACAAAAACATAAAACACTCCTCTTTCAACCACTAAAAACACTTTACTACACTTTACTAAGCAACAACATTTCCCTCACAGCTTCAGCGCCCATTTGAAGTTCCCTCCAAATGAAAAGCACCTGCAGTAGACAACCAAACATTCCTACAGTCCAGTGTTGTGTGTTCAGTGAACCCATCACCCCTGAAGTTGCACTCTGTCAAACAGTAGGGTTAGGGTTAGATCTTTAATTGCAAGCTATAGGAGACCCTTCAATGTAGATGAGAATATAGCCTAGTAGCTTACCAGAGGTTTAATACGAGGCTACTTACACTACATGACCAAAAGTATGTGGACACCTGCTCGTCGAACATCTCATTCCAAAATCAAGGGTATTAATATGGAGTTGGTTCCCCCTTTGATGCTATAACAGCCTCCACTCTCCTGGGAAGGCTTTCCACTAGATGTTGGAACATTACTGTGGGGATTTGCTTCCATTCAGCCACAAGAGCATTAGTGAGGTCGGGCACTGATGTTGGGAGATTAGGTCTGGCTTGCAGTCGGCGTTCCAATTCATCCCAAAGGTGTTCAATAGGGCTGAGGTCAGGACTCTGTGCATGCCAGTCAAGTTCTTCCACACCGATCTCGACAAACCATTTCTGTATGGACCTTGCTTTGTGCACAGGGGCATTGTCATATTGGAACAGGAAATGGCCTTCCTCAAACTGTTGCCACAAAGTTGGAAGCACAGAATCGTCTAGAATGTCATGTATGCTGTAGCATTACGATGTCCCTTCACTGGAACTAAGGGGCCACGCCCAAACCATGAAAACAGCCCCAGACCATTATTCCTCCTCCACCAAACTTTACAGTTGGCACTATGCATTGGTGCAGGTAGCATTCTCCTGGCATCCACCAAACCCAGATTAATCAGTCGGAATGCCAAATGGTGAAGCGTGATTCATCTCTCGAGAGAATGTGTTTCCACTGCTCCAGAGGTGGCGAGCTTTACATCACTCCAGCCGACGCTTGGCATTGCGCATGGTGATCTTAGGCTTGTGTGCGGCTGCTCGGCCATGGAATCCCATTGTATGAAGCTCCCGACGAACAGTTCTTGTGCTGAAGTTGATTTCAGAGGCAGTTTGGAACTCTGTAGTGAGTGTTGCAACCAAGGACAGATGATTTTTATGCACTACACGCTTCAACACTCAGCAGTCCCATTCTGTGACCTTGTGTGGCCTACCACTTCGCTGCTTAGCCGTTGTTGCTCCCAGACGTTTCCATTGCAGAATAACAACACTAACAGTTGAACGGGGCAGCTTTAACAGAGCAGAAATATGACGAACTGACTTGTTGGAAAGGTGGCATCCTATGATGGTGCCACGTTGAAAGTCACTGAGCTCTTCAGTAAGGGCATTCTACTGCCAATGTTCGTCTAAGGAGATTGCATGGCTGTGTACTCCATTTTATACACCTGTCAGCAACAAGTGTGGCTGAAATAGACAAATCCACTAATTTGAAGGGGTGTCCACATACTTTTGTATATTTAGTTGTATGTCTAATGACTGAAGCCATAGACAGACCGCTGTTCATCTGGAACTGGCCTTTCTATTATGATCATCATGAAGCTAAATGACATCCAATGTCCCCTTCTGCTAGTAGAAATATCTGGCTTGGTCCTTTGTAAGGTGTCTAACAGTGTTGAATGTACGGTATTCCTGAGCCCACATAAGGCAGACAGACACTGAGCAGACTGGTCTAATTACCACCACATTCCTCCAGGTTACATCAAAGGAGAGTAACAATACATTGTGTACCAAAAAGGCACCCTATTCCCTATATTGTGCACTTCTTTTGACCAGGGCCCAGGTGAAAAGTAGTGCACTACATAGGGAATAGGGTGCCATTTGGGGGACACACACATGGTCATGGAGGTGAGCACTCCACGCTCCTTTCTCACACAGCAGAGCAGCAAGAGCGGAGAGCTAGCTACACATAACAGAGGAAAGCTGTGGCTGATTAGTACAATGTATTCTGTACAGACGCCATTCCTCCAAAGTCATAAAGAAACAACAGTGTTTGATCATGGACACGTTTTGTACTGTCAATGGTTTTAGGTTTAAGCATCTGTCAATGGTTGTAGTTGTTTGATGTACTGTACAATCAAACATGATGTTTGAAATGTTTCTTGCACTCTAAATCAATGGGCTACAAACATTAGTCATTGTTACGTTGGTTGGATTTTAAAGACACAGCATCATTTAAAAGACATTCAACTTTCAATGCATGCTTTTTTATTTAAAGTTAAAACATGAACACCCTTGGGGCAATAATGAATGTATATCACGCAGCCTCCTGCATGCTTGTCTCTCCTTCAAGACCCTTTCAAAGAGTAATCAAGACACACACAGGCAGAGTATCTTCCTCTCTGATTTTGCTATGTGATGAAATTTCAACAACAATGAACTACAACGGATTATATGATACATCGACACCAATGATTCTGTATGTCTCCAAAGCTTGGGTCAATAAGGACAAAGACAGTTGGTACTACAAACTAGTTCCAATTTATTATCTCCCAGATCTCTCTCAAAAATATTATGGCCCAGTGTACACTGTAACATACACCTTCATGGTCGTATTCACAAGAAATCAAATTGAAGAAAGCAGATTGAAATGGGGAGGGACTACCTGAACTTGTCTAATAAGAAACTCACATTTTGTTGCAAAACATTTTGTTGTGGCTTGCTACGGCGTGCAGTAATGAATACGGCCCATGTTACACCAACCAATCAGAATGTACAGTAGAGCCTTATATCCAACATCATGTGTTTACCTGAAAGACTTCCTCGTCAAGGATTCTGGTTCCGAACACAGTGATCCCGTTGGTGTTAATAGAGGCACGGTCACTCCTGAGGAGGGGTTTGGTGATCTTCTGTTTACAGTCCACGATGATGGTGACCGTCTTCTTCTCCACACTGATGGCCACACGATGCCACCTGTTAGAGGGAGCAACAGAAACCAGATATGTGGTGAGAGATGTTCAGATTAGACTTCTGCAAAAACCTACCCTGAACGTTGCGCTCACCAAGTCAAACATTGGAGTCGTTTGTAGCGTTTAGCCAGGCTAACAAAAACCTCCACAAACAGACAGACCATGGTTGTGTCTCAAATGGAACCCTATTCCCTATATGCTGTAGTGGACTACTATTTACCAGGGTCCATAGTCTAAAGTAGTGCACTATATAGGGAAAAGGGTGCCATTTGAGACACACACAAAGGGTTAACTGGCGTGGTCACGCGTAAGCCCAACACCTCCCAAGCCCCCTTCAGGACAGTTTGCCACCGGCAGCACTTGGGCTATTACATTCCAGCCCAGGCCATGCAGCCAGGCCAGGCAGCGGAGCACATTTTTGCCCCCACACTCTGGCCCTGTTTAACACGGGATTATACTCATTAAACTCCAAACTTAATCCTCCTTCTGGGTTACTCAACATGACAGACGTGCTGAACATTGTGGAAAGTGTGTGTCAGGAAAGAGCAAGAGGGAGCAGAAGGTGCACAGTCAAAACATTGTCCTAAGGAGGAAGAGGATGAGGAGGAGATAGCAGGAGGAGGAGGAGATGAGGAGGAGGGCCGGAACTGATCAGATCCCACTGACCAAAAGCCAAGCCAAGGCGCTTCAAGAACCAGTCAGTCAGCAATACTGATCAATATGGCTGCCCTTGGATGACAACTCTTTTACTGTATACCTCTCGTTATGATAGCAACCCAAGCATTTAGTTAATCAGCCATTATGTACATGTTGATTTTGGCAATAATTATAAAGGAAATCCACTTTCTCATCTGACGGTTGCTTCAGCTGATACCTTGGAAATGTTTGAATGTCTTTCCTTTGAATGACACTACAGCAATACTATCATTTTGCCACTGTTTAAGTACGCATTTACAGTATATCTCTATAACAATGCATTAACTGAAGGGGGCTGGCCGGGTAGATAGGCAGCATTAGTTACAGCCTAGTCAGTGATTTGGAAAAGGCCTTGTGTTGGACTTCATCCAGGTCCTTAAGTGCTAAAATCCTGCACAGAGTACATTACTCTTCAGACAGTAGGTCACAAAACTGCTCAGTGGACAAAAGCACCCCACAGAACTTCCACAAAATGGGGGTTACTCTTACTATGTGGTGTTAGAATGGCAGCATGGTCTCTACTCTTAGTCTGTGATGTTAGAATGGCAGCATGGTCTCTACTCTTACTCTGTGGTGTTAGAATGGCGGCATGGTCTCTACTCTTACTCTGTGGTGTTAGAATGGCAGCATGGTCTCTACTCTTACTCTGTGGTGTTAGAATGGCAGCATGGTCTCTACTCTTACTCTGTGGTGTTAGAATGGCAGCATGGTCTCTACTCTTACTCTGTGGTGTTAGAATGGCGGCATGGTCTCTACTCTTACTCTGTGGTGTTAGAATGGCAGCATGGTCTCTACTCTTACTCTGTGGTGTTAGAATGGCAGCATGGTCTCTACTCTTACTCTGTGGTGTTAGAATGGCAGCATGGTCTCTACTCTTACTCTGTGGTGTTAGAATGGCAGCATGGTCTCTACTCTTACTCTGTGGTGTTAGAATGGCAGCATGGTCTCTACTCTTACTCTGTGGTGTTAGAATGGCAGCATGGTCTCTACTCTTACTCTGTGGTGTTAGAATGGCAGCATGGTCTCTACTCTTACTCTGTGGTGTTAGAATGGCAGCATGGTCTCTACTCTTACTCTGTGGTGTTAGAATGGCAGCATGGTCTCTACTCTTACTCGGTGGTGTTAGAATGGCAGCATGGTCTCTACTCTTACTCTGTGGTGTTAGAATGGCAGCATGGTCTCTACTCCTACTCTGTGGTGTTAGAATGGCAGCATGGTCTCTACTCTTACTCTGTGGTGTTAGAATGGCAGCATGGTCTCTACTCTTACTCTGTGGTGTTAGAATGGCAGCATGGTCTCTACTTTTACTCTGTGGTGTTAGAATGGCAGCATGGTCTCTACTCTTACTCTGTGGTGTTAGAATGGCGGCATGGTCTCTACTCTTACTCTGTGGTGTTAGAATGGCAGCATGGTCTCTACTCTTACTCTGTGGTGTTAGAATGGCAGCATGGTCTCTACTCTTACTCTGTGATGTTAGAATGGCAGCATGGTCTCTACTCTTACTCTGTGGTGTTAGAATGGCAGCATGGTCTCTACTCTTACTCTGTGGTGTTAGAATGGCAGCATAGTCTCTACTCTTACTCTGTGGTGTTAGAGTTAACATTTTACAAAAATCTAACCAAACCAAGATTTTCTCCCATGAAACTAAGGACCTTTGATGTATCTATGACATGACATTTTAAGCGGAAGATCTCATTCTAATATCTATCTAGATCACAAATGTCCACTGACCGGGTTACGGCTTCTTCCAAGCCCAGGAAAACAAACTAGTCTATAAAAAAAAACAACATTTGGCTGCTTAGGAAAACAACACAGAGAGACATAATAAAACTATTTGTTAAGATAAAAAAACAGAGCGTTTTCTCAGCGTCTCCTCTGTTTGTTTGTTCTCCCGTGTTTCGCCACCGGCTCATGTACACTAAGCTACAGCTCTCAGGGAGAATTCCGGGATTTCCAAACCCCGAGCGGATAATCAGGGATTCACTGACGGAAACTAAGAGACTCTCTGCACGGAATCTGATTGGATGAGGTAATCCAGGAGGTTAATAATGTAAGGATAACATCCCTCCTCCAACCTCTCCTCCATTTTCCTCTCATGGCTGTGGTCAGAGTTCCCATGGTAGTCGTTTCCGCGCCCAACTAATCCACTGTCTCTGACCCTTGTATCCCCTTGTACTTATTTTACTACCCAGGACCCCCTAACCCTTCATATCCCCCGTGCTGCAGCCCAGGATCTAACCCTAACCCCTGGGACAGACCATATCAGACCTAATCCTGTGATGGGCACCTGTGGTGAGATGAGGTGAAGAAGTTTTCTGCTTCTTAGTGAATACAGAGGACATGGCAGCAAGTAAGTATGTTTAGGATTATCATACCGGCCGTGGATGTACCTTGGCTTTATACATTACACGTTTGAGTATGGACAGAGTCAGAGTGGAGAGACATGCACCAGGTTTGAGTATGGACAGAGTCAGAGTGGAGAGACATGCACCAGGTTTGAGTATGGACAGAGTCAGAGTGGAGAGATATGCACCAGGTTTGAGTATGGACAGAGTCAGAGTGGATAGACATGCACCAGGTTTGAGTATGGACAGAGTCAGAGTGGAGAGATATGCACCAGGTTTGAGTATGGACAGAGTCAGAGTGGAGAGACATGCACCAGGTTTGAGTATGGACAGAGTCAGAGTGGAGAGACATGCACCAGGTTTGAGTATGGACAAAGTCAGAGTGGAGAGACATGCACCAGGTTTGAGTATGGACAGAGTCAGAGTGGAGAGACATGCACCAGGTAAACTAAGCTCTGTTTTCACCCCTTTACCGTCCCTCTTCAACATCCATCCCTCCCTCCTTCCCTCTAGTCTCTGTGAGCAGCGATGGTCTCTCTTCCTCCCTACCACCCCTCCCCTCCACTACCTCCCTCTCCCTGGTCTCTGTGAGACCAACCAGCAGCAGTAGTGGTAGGTCAGGCTTGACTTACTTTCCGTCGGCCAGGTTGAGAGAGCGGAACAGGGGGTAGTCCTCAGGAGCAGGCTTGCCACTCTGGTCCTCATACAGGAAGACGGGTGAGCGTCCCACCTCCACCCCCAGCTGCTGCACGCCCTGCTCACTGTAAACAGACAGCAGGAAGGACTGGAGGCCGGCCTTGGGCCTGAGGGTGGTCAGGATGGAGAAGTCTTCAGGGAACACACCCCCTACAGAACACACAGGTTGGGTTAGAAATACAGAGATACAGTAAGACACCCCCTACACAATGGACAGAACGCAGGTTAGATCAGGCTATAAATACACAGGAACACACTATGTGACTGAGTCAGTCGTAAGATCTTTATTGATTGCGACAAAAAGGAAATCACAGGTGAGGACTTTTGGATTGAGTTAACCTTTACATTCTCACATAAATGTATACAGTTTGTTATAAATACACATTGCTTTTATGTTGTTTAGTGTAAGGTCTCATTTGTTCTAATGTGACTACCACCAGGTTTACAACACTTCAAGCATCCAAATAGACATGAGCTAATCGTCTACTACTTTATTAATGTACATTTCCAGGCTTGTGGACAATTCTATAAGTTTCGGAGGAAAATGATAATGAATATGAAAAATCCCAGGTCTTTAGAGTAACATTTTCCTTTCAGAAGAGCCAAATTGGAAGGCAACCAATGTCTGCACATTAAAATAGATTTATTGACACTTTTTCCATAGTTTATTAGACAAAAATGATCCATTAGCGATTTCATAAGTTTTGCCAAAGAGGAATAAACGTCATAACAATATCCTACAAAACTTTAAGAGGACATAAAGTTACTTCAACTCAACAGATCGATGAATGAGTCATAGATGTGTAAAAAAAAGTATCTTACTGTCTCTCATAAAACAGCTGAAACACCTCTGGAGTATAATCAAGTATACTCATAATAATAGTTTATCATTTTTTACATGTCTTCCATTGAGTCCATATTCTTCATTCCACACAACCCTGTCTTATAGGCACCACTGAAAGCTTGCCATGTGTATTCCCTTGTCAGTAAATCCATTCAGTGGTCTATGTTTTTGCTGATCTGTTTGTAGGAGCTTCGCTACCTGACTGAATGCATACTGCTTCACGTGAGATACAACTGTTGAAATTCATTCCAGCCCTGTCGAGCCATACAAATGTGATCAATGGTCTCTAAATCTTATTAATAACCAAACAGAGGCAGGCAAAGTACAGTACACCAACTCCACTGTGCTTCAGACTGCAAAAGAACCTGCATTGTACTGTAGTTAGCCGAGCTAGTTCTCTCAGCCAGATTCTCTCTCTCTGGGGTTGGTGTATTACAAACACTCATGAGGTAGAAATACAGCACTGCCGAATAATCAGATCAGGGATGGCATCTCCTGTCGAAAGCCTTGGCAGGACCAACAAAAGCCACATTTAAACACCACTCCCTCCGCTCTGTACAGCCAGGATGTGGGGCATTACAGAGAGAGACAGGGGGGATAGAGGGATCGGGTTTGTCTTACCTGGGAATAACTGCTTGGTGGGGGCACTGATCTGGGCCTGTTTTCCAACTCTGTAGGCTGTGTCCGGCTTAGACGCCCTTCGGTTTGTGCAAAATCCTGATGTTTTCCGAACTCCTTCGGGGGAATTGTGAAATTCTAATACTTTTAGCACGTCCACCGGTTCAGCTGTTGGAAAGAGAGAGCAGATACAACATGGTATATAATCTGAGAAGAACTTCAGAGGGCACGTGAATCTAGATGGCACATCACTCTGTTTCAACAGTTAGAATGTCAAGCAACCACAATCTATTGCATTTACATAAAATGCATGTGTCACGTCATACCAAACTACTGTTTCATTCATGAACCTGGTCTTATAGCCTTCAATAGAAAGCACATTTCAATCCAACGAACCATGTGTAAGGTGACTCATCAAATAAAGTGCTACAGAATTGCTCACTCTTTAATTAAGACACCATATCTATCTACTGAATATCCCATTCTGGTGATAACCTAACGAGGAAATAAATCAAATAATTGAACATAGACAGAAGCATTGGACAATATGTCAGATGCAGCATAAACCATAGAAGAAATCACCCACTGGGCACAGATGTCAATTCAACGTTTATTCCACGTTGGTTCAACGTAATTTTGTTGACATTATGTGGGACAAAAACGTTGATTCAACCAGTGTGTGTCCAGTGGGCTACACACTGGTTATACTGCCCCCCCCCCCCCAGAAAAAAAACAGGAGCCAATTGTGACACATTTGTGTGATCTACAGGCCCAGCTAACACTGTACGGGACCATGTGACAGGAAGTATCTCCATCCCAAAGCAGAATGACCACTAGCAGCATAATAAACAATGCTCCCACAGCCGGCCAATCTTATAACACAATGTTGTGGATGTAGGTATACTTTGATAAGGGTCACAGTCAGAGGCTACACTCTGGGTTTCCCATACCCTCCAATCTGATGCTCTTTACATAAAGGAACCTGTGTTTGATCCGACACCCCAGTGAGACTGACCCATGGGAAAGCTGGGGTGGTGATCATACTGTTAATCAAAACACTGTCTCAGTGTTAACATCAGCTCCATGATAGGGCTGGGAGACTGGGAGGTAGCACGCTATTCCCAAGAGTTCAAAATTGAGTGTTGGTATAGCATAGAAAACAGTAGACTGCTAAGAGAGAACAAAAAATCTGCCTAGACTCAAAATCATGAGTGAGGAATTGAAACTGAGACTTGTTTCAGACTGTGCTATAGAATAATATACACATTACACAGGCAATACACTACCGGATTGTTAAGGGGCTTGAACCTTAATCTGTTTTTACACGGTGCAGAACCAGCCCTTGCTGTCTAAAGGCATCAGCTAGGCCTTATGTGGCTGGTCTAAAACCACTGTTTGCTTTGGCATGCGCCAATCAGATCATTCATACGTTTCTTTAGCTACTTTATACAAGGAGATCTTATAAAAATGTATATTTTCCTCTGGACACACTCAGGCAGACATTCCAGCTCCATCAGGGACAAGCAAACTATAATGACATGCTTCATACTGCTCAATGGAGCATGTGGAGAATCATGTCCCTGTTTCAACACGAAGCAATTTCCATTGCATAAAAGGATGTCTTCTGTACTAACTAGATGATATATACAGTACATACAGTATATACATAAGTACTGAGCCAAAACTAGCTGTTCTAACTGAGTCCATAATGTGTTGGTTTCCCACCTCAAACTAAATACATGACCTGCTTTATTATATTCACTATGACTGTTATCGTGTTATATATTTCACAGCATGAGATGATGTTTCTGCAGTTATCTCATTGGGTCATCAACATCACCATTAGTGAACTTCTAATCAGTGTGTTTTTAGTTGGGGTGTGTGAGTGTCACTGATTAAAGAAAAGGAAAGTGTGAGTGTCACTGATTAAAGAAAAGGAGAGGCCGGAGATTTACTGTATTCAAAAACAAAACAATGATTCAGCAAAGTTTCAGTCCTGCAACTTTCACCAGGCTTTAAAGCTTGAACTGAAATCAATGTATTAAGTATATTTAACCTTTATTATCAGTGCTTAATGAATGACTGACAGGTGTCAGGGAGAAGCTGCCATAGGTCATAGGTCATACCTGTATCTTTCCCATTTTCATGCTAAATGATTAGTGCACCCACCCATAGGAGGTTCATATCTGGGTCTCTTGTCTCATATAGGACAGATAGCTACCGTGATTAAAACATGTGTCTCAGAATAGACTCAGGAAAAAGCTATTTTCATTCATCACCAAAAACTACTTCTCCAAAAAGTCTAGCATTAAATTAAACAGCAACCACTCTCCTTCATCTATGCTTTGAGGCCTGGGTTGAAAAAGACAAGAAAAATAAACGATGTCTGAGAGAGTCTGCAGAGGCAGAGTACCACACACACACACACACACACACACACACACACACACACACACACACACACACACACACACACACACACACACACACACACGCACACGCACACGCACACACACGCACACACGCGCACACGCGCACACGCGCACACTCACACACACATATATACACCAGCAGCACATTCCCCAGGCTGAGAACACACTCATGACCCCCTTAAATCTCTCAAAAGCAAAGGTCTGTCACATCTATTATTCTGTGTCCCAAAGGAAACCTTCTTTGTGTTGACCAGTCTGCCTGCCCATTGAACCAACCATACCCTGACTCCCCCTCCATCACACCAAGGCTATAGCCCCTATATATGACTGAATGAATCACTCACCCAGGGGGAAAGACAGAGACAGACTTAGCTACTCAAAATGGACTCAAAATTAAACAAAAAACTATAGACAAAGTTGAAAAGAATCTCAGAAGAATATAATGTTACTCTGAGAGAGAAGGTGATAGGGATATCATCTCCAAGACCACGTGGTCATTGTGTATACCGTGAACGGTACCCAGGAAGATACAGGGCTTTTCTAACTGAACTGAAGAGCTCTTTGTGAGTGAGTTTTATTCCAAGAGAGCACCTCTCTCTCTCTTTCTCTCTCAGTCAGCTCTAACTGTCTCAAGGCCTCATATATTCCAGATGGGTGGTCATTTGGCCAATGGGCAACCCCCTCACCCAGGTGCCAAAAAAACGTCAATATACCCGAATCCATTAAAACACCAAATGAGTGTGTGAAGTCTCTGAAACCACCCATCTGATGAGCTGGTGTGAGTTTGCTCATGGCCGCTGTGCAAATAAGGACACATATCTCCCAGTCCAAATCCCTAGGTGGCACGGGAAGGAAAGGGGCCCTACATAATCCAAAGGGGAAAAGGGCCAACTCATAGTATCCACATACAGGGGCCTCCACTGTTGCTCAGTTATTGGCTGTTCAAAAAGATCTACCAGTGGAGGCTGCTGAGGAGAGGATGGCTCATAATAATGTCTGGAACGGAGCAAATGGAATGGAATGTATTTGATACTATTGCAGCTATTCCGCTCCAGCCATTACCACGACCCGTCCTCCCCAATTAAGGTGCCACCAACCTCCTGTGAGACCTACGGTGTGCTAATTGATGAGGTTGGGGGGAAGAAGAGCTAGGCAACATTAGCCTAAAATATACATGGGTTGCAGGTTTTTATGTTACCTCACTTGTCAAGTTAACACATATGGATATTCATGCAGATGTATAGACGAGACAACAGCGTGTTTCTGGCAGTGCTACAAACACTAAAACACAGTTCTGGGAACAGAGGCCAAAAGATTTGCTCTTCGGCTCTTTTCTCATCACAAAACATGCCAGACCATCAGTCAGATATGAGGAGCATGTAAGAATGATATATTATGTTCCAGACTTTGTTGTTTTTGGCTAGGGAGGTGAAATTGGCCGGTAAAAAGAGAATACCTTTTCACCTGCTGCTCCCTGAGACTTAAATGATGTATTCAGACAGAATATCTCTCCCTCTACCCCTCTCACTCTACCCCTACTCTCTCGCTCTCCCTCCCTCTCTCACTCTACCCCTACTCTCTCGCTCTCACTCTCCTCTCTCGCTCTCCCTCTCTCCCTCTACCCCTACTCTCTCCCTATTGGACTTCCACACTCCAGGCTCAAACAACACTGCTTTATGCTGGTGTGTCATACCAAGGAAAATTCACTGAAAACAATCCACGTTTCAAAGTGTGTGTTTGTTCTGCTCTCTTTCACTCTTTTAATTCCACTGCATAAAATATCAAAGCTGAATATCACCTTGCGGACTTCTACTTCAAAAATACCCCAACAAGTAAAAAGTCTAAATATATTGCCAAATTACAAGGCATGGCTTATACAGTCCAAACAACATGTAATCATGTAAAATCCGAATCACCATCATGAGGTAAAGGGGGAGTGATCATGATGACCAACATAAATAACCCTCATCAATATCCCCAACAGGCCAATGTAAATCAATCTAGTCATGGATGAGACAGTCGGCTTGAAAATACCTACAACAAATAGAACAAAAGTCCCCTTCACTTTAGACCTGATTGTCCATGTTTCCTTACCCTTCAGAGAGAGAGAGAGAGAGAGAGAGAGAGAGAGAGAGAGAGAGAGAGAGAGAGAGAGAGAGAGAGAGAGAGAAAACAAAAATCCCTTTGAATTGAATTGAAAGAGAGAGATGTGTTTCCCGAGCGCAGAGATCAGGGTAGAGTAGAGTAGAGTGGGTTTTGAGGGTTCTGTTTGTCGGCAGGAATGCACCGGAGAGGAGCCCATGCCCCAGGGGCTGTGAAAACGTGTCTGTACACTGCTAGCTCAGGGAAGGCACCCTTCAGAAACAGCCTAATGCTCCATAAACACCAGCAGAGAAACTCACAAAGACATAAAACACATACTGTATATACAGTAGGCTATAGGACAGAAAATATTATGGAAGTGATTAGTAAATAGTGACTTATATGGGTTTTAACAATGACGAGTTCTGTGTAGGCCTTGTTCTGCTCTGGACGGCAATTAGCAAATATTGAAAGACTGAATAGGGACGACGCATATACATGAACAAATATAATACATCGACTGTTCCTAGCAGTACAATCATCAGCATGCAAGTAAGAAGAGCCATAAGAATGAAAAAGACCAATGTCATCAACGGTTTCGATTCAGTCTGATAAATCTTTCTTAATGAAATATCTACAATAGCATAACGCTATAATAAAATGTGTAGCCTAAGTAAAAGAAAGACGCATGTATCCTAGAGAAGTAGTTTAATTATGAAGGTCTGTGATGTTGAAGACCTAGAGTCAGTGACTCACTCACCCCCCATTATGGGAGTAAGACTGGACTGTATGCTGCTGGCCTATATACTATTGGTCGGCCCTTTGAAGCCTCTAAAATAATAGGGAAGTGCAACGAGAACCATCATCAAATAACTGCACAGCACTTAGACTGGAAACATTCCCACCATGGAGGGAGTGTGCACCGCCCCGAACTCAGACAACACGGCCTTGTCTCCCCAAACCAAACATGCAAGTGCAAAATTCAGGGGGGAAAGTTGGGCACGAAGTTGCACAAGCCCCTCCAGTCTCTTGCTGGTCTTCAGTGCGGACTAGGGCAGTGTGGAGAAAGGGTCCTCCTTTTGGCAAGTCAGTGATGTGCTGCTTGACCACTCAGAATCTATCAGAAATGTCCACGGATGGACAGTACAGGGGCAGACTGGGACCAAAAATGGGCTCAGGCATTTCAGGCACACACATTTTTTTCCTCGAGGCTCCCATTATTAGCCAGATAATGATAATTCTGCGCAAAAATCTGAAGTTAGACAGGCCGGCCCACTAGGCTAAAAATGGACCAGCCCATCTGGTATTTGAAATACCACTTGGCCAGTCCGCTCCTGGGCCGCCATACACCATGACCCGAAATAATACCAGGAAATTGCAGTGCCAGGTAAAAATGCGAATAAATAAAGTCTAGTTAAATAATGAACAATCTCCTTATTACTAATGCAAATGTAGCCTTGACACACCCTTCCCCAGTGGATAAGTCTGAAGGGTCTGCCACACTGCACAACTAACTCCCCAATGTCACTGATCAATCCATGCCAATATTTAATATCATTTCATTGTTAAAAATTGATTCCAGCTTGCAATGACCACACTTTCAGAAATAGATGCATTGTCTAGGCTACAGGGGGACAAGAGAGGCAGGTAGCGTAGCGGTTGGGCCAGTAACCAAAAGATTGCTGGTTTGAATCCCCAAGCCAACTAGGTGAAAAATATGTTGATGTGCTCTTGAGCAAGGCACTTAACCCTAATTGCTCCTGTAAGTCGAGGAGTGTCTGGTAAAATGTATGGCAATCAGGGCCCAGTTTTTCAAAAGTTATGAATCTGGATTTCGCCTATCAGGTAGGATTAAATGTATCGAAATATAATGAATAGAATGGGGGTCCCCATTCAAGTCAATGATTCATCCATTCTATTAACTCTTTCTACATTTAATCCTATATGATAAGCGAAATCCACATAGATAATTGTTGAAAAAATGGGCCCAGATGAAATAGAATTCCATACCTAGGCTATAATGTGCGCAGTATAACGGATCTAAATGGACCATTACTGTTTTAATGTATTATAAAACAGCAATGTGACCACTGACAATAACTAATAAGGACTATATTAAATGATACCGGGTCCTTTAGAGAGATTCAGATAGCCTACTCCGGACGCAGGTCTTGAAATTTCCCGTGCCCCGGAGCCATGAATAAAATTGACAGACACCTCTCCTCTGGCTGCCAAATTTATTTAACAAACTGTGAGGCTGCAATCTCAAGCCGTGCGGAATTCCACACACACCTAACGGACCACTAATTCGAACGAGGTTTTTTTCAGCATAGATCGCTAAAGCTGTCTCTAAATGGGGTGCTAGACAAATTCTTTAACGGCTCCTTCACAACGAAACTAAGCGAAGTAAAGTTGCCAGGAAAGAAAAGCATGTGCACCAAATAAACATTGTGCATAATTGAGGTAACTATTTAAACTTTATGGTGGATATAAAAGGCTATTTAATCATGCATAAAAATGTTGTGGAAAAATAAGTAGAGGGTATATTAGTTACAATGCATTTCAATAAATGTAAAATTAAAAAAATCGTCATAACCCATTGAAACACTTGACATAGTGATACCTACATCTATTTGGAACCAATGTCAATAGTATGCAACGTATATTTGGGTATATATCTTTGAACTTAAATTTTCAATAAAATATGTGATTCGCTTTACTTTGTGACGAGGGGCACTTTGGTGCAATTGTAACTTGCCTTGAGTTAATTGGTCCATACATCCACAGACCGCTTGACTGAATCATATAGGAATCATATATCTCGTTCCTACCTTTCCTCTCACATCTAGTTGCGTTGCTCATTGAAAATACAGTTGCCAAAACCCGACCCTTTTTTCTTCCCTGATCTCTCCATCATGTTTTCCCGAACAGACCCAAGTTTTCTGCCGCGGTTGAATGACAGTCCCTAGTCTCTAGTACTTTTACACACATTTTTTTGGGATCCTAAAAAGTATTCTTACCTGCTCTGACATGTGTAGCCTGAAGAACCAGGGTTAAAGTGATGAATGCGGTTACAGTGGAATCCATAATCCACCTTTTCGTTTTCCACCTTGTGGACCACCTTTGCATCTCCATGGTCGGCGCCCAAAAAAGTGAACAAAACTTGGGCGACTTCAACTGATTTTAAAAGACTTCCCTTCCACAATCCCAAATGTGATGGATAATTACACTAAACAGCCATAAGTAAGTGTTTAGCTTCTTCTCTCAGCCACTCCAGGCCCCTATACGGTCTTCTTTTCCAGTGCCCAGCCTTCTGACTGAAGGTATTTGGGCTTTAATCAAAACTCCCAGAGAGCACTTGATACCCTAGGAGCGACACCGACAGGAGGGCTGGGCAAGCACCACAAACCAAACCCACGGTTACAGCGAAATGACAAGGGGAAAAGCCCCCGATTAGCAAATCACGGGGCTAGAAATTCTCATTGGGATCCACCCATCAGTTTTGCAAAGCTAATGTGAATTCTTCCCTGAGCGCTCGTCCACGTATATATATTTTTTAAATAAATAGTAAGATAAAAAAAACGGCTTCGACTTTCTGGAAATGTCCCGGGAATTAACGGAATGCCATTGGGGTGAGAGAGAATTAGGCATGTGAGCAATTCTCAGTGTTGGACAGTGTCTTGTGGACTGTCTGCCCTGTCCCAAATATAATATTGTTCTGCTCTGGTCACCTGCTGCAGTTAGTGTTGGTTGTGTTCACATAGGAGACAATATTAGTTTATTAGAGCAAACAAAGTCATATTTGAAGATTGAGATCACTTTATTAACCCAGCCCCTCAGAAAGACACACATGTATATACACTTACATATACCGTTTTTTTGGAGAGGTGTGGGGGGCTGCCACAGGATTTGATACAAGCAACCCACCGGTTGCCACCTCACTTTAGTATATTATTACATATTTTCTGTGGATTTAAGCATCACATCATGCATGAGCAATGCATGTCATTGATTCGTTTCACTCTTCTTCTCCATGTAAAACCCTGACAGACTGAATCATATTCTCCAGAAATATCTGACTTGTCTCTTCTCAGGAGAGTTCCAGAAATCCTACAGGGCTGGTCAATTATAGCTGACTGAGGGAGAGGTAGAAAGAGAGAGACAGAAACATCGAGAGAGCAAGGGAGAGAGAGAGGGAGAGAGACAGAGAGAGAGGGGGGGGGGGGGAGAGCTAGTGAGTGAGAGAGAGAAAGAGAGAGCGAGTGAATAAAAGGAAGAGAGAGAGAGACAGAGAGAGACAGAGGGAGAAAGAGAGAGAGAGAGAGAGAGACAGAGAGGGAGAAAGAGAGAGAGTGAGACAGAGAGGGAGGGAGAAAGAAAGAGAGAGAGACAGAGAGGGAGAAAGAGAGAGAGAGAGACAGAGAGGGAGAAAGAGAGAGAGAGCTGTCAGATAGGGCTGCTTCTCACCTGACACCCCCCACTGAGACCTTTCATCTGATCCAGTTGGCCGGCTGCTCACATGACCTCACAGGAAGGGCACAGGCAGGTTACATACCCCCTACCCCCAGCCTCACTCTAGCCCAACTTATACCCCCTACCCCGGCCTCACTCCAGCCCAACTTATACCCCCTACCCCAGCCTCACTCCAGCCCAACTTATACCCCCTACCCCGGCCTCACTCCAGCCCAACTTATACCCCCTACCCCCAGCCTCACTCCAGCCCAACTTATACCCCCTACCCCAGCCTCACTCCAGCCCAACTTATACCCCCTACCCCGGCCTCACTCCAGTCCAACTTATACCCCCTACCCCGGCCTCACTCCAGCCCAACTTATACCCCCTACACCCAGCCTCACTCCAGCCCAACTTATACCCCCTACCCCGGCCTCACTCCAGCCCAACTTATACCCCCTACCCCCAGCCTCACTCCAGCCCAACTTATACCCCCTACCCCGGCCTCACTCCAGCCCAACTTATACCCCCTACCCCGGCCTCACTCCAGCCCAACTTATACCCTCTACCCCCAGCCTCACTCCAGCCCAACTTATACCCCCTACCCCGGCCTCACTCCAGCCCAACTTATACCCCCTACCCCGGCCTCACTCCAGCCCAACTTATACCCCCTACCCCGGCCTCACTCCAGCCCAACTTATACCCCCTACACCCAGTCTCACTCCAGCCCAACTTATACCCCCTACCCCGGCCTCACTCCAGCCCAACTTATACCCCCTACCCCGGCCTCACTCCAGCCCAACTTATACCCCCTACCCCGGCCTCACTCCAGCCCAACTTATACCCCCTACCCCGGCCTCACTCCAGCTCAACTTATACCCCCTACCCCAGCCTCACTCCAGCCCAACTTATACCCCCTACCCCGGCCTCACTCCAGCCCAACTTATACCCCCTACCCCGGCCTCACTCCAGCCCAACTTATACCCCCTACCCCGGCCTCACTCCAGCCCAACTTATACGCCCTACCCCGGCCTCACTCCAGCCCAACTTATACCCCCTACCCCAGCCTCACTCCAGCCCAACTTATACCCCCTACCCCGGCCTCACTCCAGCCCAACTTATACCCCCTAACCCGGCCTCACTCCAGCCCAACTTATACCCCCTAACCCGGCCTCACTCCCGCCCAACTTATACCCCCTACCCCAGCCTCACTCCAGCCCAACTCCATATGCCCCTACATCCTACCTCCAGCCCCACTCCTCCAAAACGCACAGCCACAGTCTCAGGATGAGCAAGTGAAACGTCCTCTGACAGAATGCTACTTTTTAGGTCTTGTCTGGTCAATATTGTCTATTCTCTATTGTCTCCATAAGATCTGATGCAACCAGGCACACTCTATCATGGACAGGTGCCTATTAACACGTCTGGCCAGTCGGAAGCAGGGTGTGTGTATACCCACTACAACGCTCTGTCTCTTGGCTGGCCTCAACACAGTAAGACATGGACCCAGACCAGATCACATCTGTCAACATGCTTGTGTTGTCTATCCTGAGATACACAGCTGCATCCTAAATGGCACCATATCCCCTGTATAGTGCACTACTTTCTACCAGGGCCCGTAAGGAATACGGTGCCATTAGAACATAGACACACAGTCTTTGGGTTGATCCTGAGACTAGCCAATATCCTAGCCAAGTAGTATCAGATGGACTGATACTACCTCTTCACAGACAGACAGACACAGATCTGGGTAATGGTCTTGTGATGGATTGGTGTCCAGCCAGTACAGGGAGAGCTGCCAGAACATCATGCTTCTCCACGGTTCGGAGACCACAGGCCTGAGACAATGTATGCATCCCAAATGGCCCCCTATTCCCTATTTGGTGGACTACTTTTGCCCAGAGCCCAATGGGCTTCTATGTAGGAATAGGGGGCCATCATCGGATGAAGCCAATAGCACGGAACTGGGTAGCACAACTCCAGTTGGAGAATTCATGCAAGTGATTGTTTGGTGTATTGAATAATGGAAGGCTATCAACCATTTTACCATTGGCTTATAGAATAACCAACTCTTTCATAGATCAATATTAGACACGTCTGGCACTGTGTTGCTTGTTTCCTTCTTAAAGATAGAACAAAGGAAATAATGGAGTCACACTTTATCTGGATAATCCGGTATAGATGCTCTACAGATGGTCATACTATCAACAAAATATCTGTTGATAAGCAACTGCTTGCTAAGGTTATGGTTAGGTTTAGAATAAGGGTTAGGGAAAGGGTTAAGTTTAGGTCTAGGGTTAGTGGATAGTTAGTTGAAATGTTGTTGACAGTTATTGAACATCTACAAACCATCTACAACCCCTCTACTTGGGAATATCAAAACAAAGAAATATATGGAAAATAACCTGATGCATTGGGTAAAAGGTTGTGAAATTGGGTTACGTTTTGGGTATTCACCATGTTGGATGTGAATGACACATTTTTTTAAAGTCTAGTTGGACTGGAGATTATCAACAAAGCAAATACATTTGACTTTGCGTTCATGACCCAGTTGGTCACATATTGTCTACTTATGGCTGAATATTATGAATGACACAGAAAACAAAGCAGCTTTTCCACAGGAATGTGAGTTTTGGATTTAAACAGATTCCCTGTTTTCTTTTACTCAAGTGCTTTGACTATGGGACCTACTGCCCCTGTCACACCAAACATCTCCCTATGGACCTCTAGACCAGGTAAAATACCATAGGATAAAAGGCTATTACAGTTTGTGATGGTTTTGGGATTGCCTCTATGGTAGTATGTAATTCCTGTATGTATAGTAATGGTTTACATTGTATCATTTAGTGGGGTTGTTGTTACCTATCAAGATGTTATTACAAGGTTATAGAAGGACACACAGCTTTTTATTATATTAGTATACAGTATTTCACATTAAAATAAACATAGATTCTTGGTTGGGTAGGTTACTTTCTAAATGTAATCTGTTACAGTTAATAGTTACCTGTCCAAAATTGTAATCAGTAACGTAACTTTTGGATTACCCAAACTCAGTAACGTTATTTGATTACATTTAGTTACTTTTAGATTACTTTGCCCTTAAGAGGCGTTAGAAGAAGACAAAAATGTATATTACCAATTGAACGATATCTATTGCAGTATTTAAATAAAAAACGTTTACATAGCTGGCCATACATGGATATTAAATTTCACTTTATAGGTTGGTTACGTAGGCTTCTTCTAACCAATCGCTTTCGACTACAATAATACGATGAAATTATATTTTTACACTAATATATATCATTTATAATTCCAAAAATGGATGTAGCAACTACAGATTGCCTCTACAGATTGCCTCTGCCTCTAAGTCTATCAAAAGTGTGTGAGTTTGAGCATGTCTCCAGTAGGTCTATGGATGTATTTGCTTTATTAGCATGAATTAGATTCAGCAATAAAAGCCCTATTTTTATTCCATAGTCTGGGATCCGCATAAATGCAGCTGTTGCAGGAGCGCATTTTTCAAAGGTTGTCCACTGGTTTCAAAAACAATGATTGTGTAACAGGAGCCTTCCCTCTCTTCACGAAAAGAGAGAATGTAGCAGGGATCGGACCAACACGCAGCGTAGCCAGTGCTCAACATGTTTAATTTACGACAAATAAACGTGAACACTTAAACGTGAACACACCGATACAGTCCTTTCTGGTGCAGACAAAACACAAAGACAGGAAACAACCACCCACAAAATCCCAACACAAAACAAGCCACCTATATATGATTCTCAATCAGGGACAACGATTGACAGCTGCCTCTGATTGAGAACCATATTAGGCCGAACACAGAAACAGACAAACTAGACACACAACATAGAATGCCCACCCAGCTCACGTCCTGACCAACACTAAAACAAGCAAAACACATAAGAACTATGGTCAGGACGTGACAGATTGATAGGCAGCTTAAACTTCTTGAATTCAACCATTATTGAGTTCAAATATACATTTAGATTTGTGAACAGCCATCCACAACAACCACAAACCGTAAGGCGCAAATAACTAAATGAAAGAGCAGCAGTGTGATTCACATCAATGCGCTACGTATATGTCAATAATAAGACTGCACCACTGCTGTCATCCTTACCGCCAAGCGTTTATTCAAATTGAATAATCTTTGGATGCCGACAGCAGTCGCACCATTGGAATACATAGCTTGGACTGTAGTTCTGCTCTTTTCCCTCGATCCATCGAACACATTTGGTGTGTCATCATAGTGGTCTCTGATTTATGGTCAGACTCGCTCAGGTGGACCAAATTAAAATGTGCGCCTTTTTTCAATGCTGATTTGAATGTCAAAGTGTCAAAGATTTTTTTCGCAAACATGCTTTCTGAATGTAAAAGTAATCCTTGAAGTAATCATCTAGTTTTTCAAAAGTATCTGTAATTGGATTACAATATTTTTGCTTGTAATGTAATGGATTACAGTTACCGTTTTTTGTAATCCCTTACATGTAACGGATTACATGTAATCCAGATTACATGTAATCCGTTACTCCACAACACTGCATAGACTTTATATGATCCCTGTAATCCCTGTAATCTGAGGTTTTGATGATGGCTGTATTTTGATACTGTCTTATTTTGAGTTGGTTGTATTTACATGCATACAGTAAGATCTTAAGCACCGCTACTTGAAAAAAAAGATGTGTCCTCTATATATAAAAACAAAACTACAAAAACGTAATTCAGGTTTATAATGTCTGCCTTGTGATTTAGCATGCAAACTGCCTGCCAATTTATGACACAACTACAGTATAATTATGCTAAAATTAGTATATGGAAATGATACATAAGAATCCTGCCAACACTGTCTGTCTGCCTGTCTATCTGTCTCGCTGTTTCTCTCTCACTGTCTGTCTGCCTGTCTATCTGTCTCTCTCTCTCTGCCTGTCTATCTGTCTCTCTCTCTCTGTCTGTCTATCTGTCTCTCTGTCTCTCTCTCTCAGTCTGTCTGTCTGTCTGTCTATCTCTCTCTCTCTGTTTGTCTGTCTGCAAAAATCAGGAGAGAAAAAAAGCATAATTCTAGGATCCACCTGGTATGTTTTTATGTGATTCAGTCGAAATGATGTTCAAAATGTAGACATTGGAACATTTTCAAGGAGATATATGGTTACTCAGGTCTTCATCCCCGTCTTTAAACAAATAGAGTAGACCGACGCCCTTAAGCAAATATTTGACTTTGTCTCCTTACTCTGAAGTATTATTAATATACACACATGTTCCTGCACATATATAAAAAAAGAATAATAACGGTCACACTTTAAATAAAGAGACTTTCACTGCAGAACTTTATAAACAATATATCTTGGATCCGAACATGCTTTATGTTTCCTGTTACACTTGAAGAGACTGTATAAATGACCTGTTACACTTGAAGAGACTGTATAAATGACCTGTTACACTTGAAGAGACTGTATAAATGACCTGTTACACTTGAAGAGACTGTATAAATGACCTGTTACACTTGAAGAGACTGTATAAATGACCTGTTACACTTGAAGAGACTGTATAAATGACCTGTTACACTTGAAGAGACTGTATAAATGACCTGTTACACTTGAAGAGACTGTATAAATGACCTGTTAAACTTGAAGAGACTGTATAAATGACCTGTTACACTTGAAGAGACTGTATAAATGACCTGTTACACTTGAAGAGACTGTATAAATGACCTGTTACACTTGAAGAGACTGTATAAATGACCTGTTACACTTGAAGAGACTGTATACATGACCTGTTACACTTGAAGAGACTGTATAAATGACCTGTTACACTTGAAGAGACTGTATAAATGACATGATTACAACAAAAACTGTAACAGTAATCAGTTATATTACCAGCAAAAATATTGTAATCAGTGTTTTCCACCTGAGCATTCTAACCACACTTCAGAAACCTAATGCTGACACACCAAATGTGTTTGATGGATCCTTTTTGTCTTCTTCTAATGCCTCTTAAAGGGAAATAAATCAAAAAGTAACTGAAACCAATCAGATTACTTTACTGAGTTTTAATAATCCTTAAATTACGTTACTGATTACAATTTTGGACAGGTAACTAGTAACTGTAGCGGATTACATTTAGAAAGTAACCTACCCAACACTGAAAGTGAAATAGAATGTAACTTTTACTCAAATAAATGCTCCTTTAGATATGAATATCACCAGGGAGAGCAAATAAGGGAGTTCAAATATTTCCCCCCTTATAGTTATATGCCTGTATGTGCTGTCTCAAAATGGATGTAGGCTTTAACCAAATGCTCAATCTGGTGTTTAGCATGGTAGACCACAATGAACCTACAAGGTAGTCAGTGGCAGAATGAACTCAGTGACATCGATGGAGACATTTCACCTTGTAGAAATCTCCAGAAGAGTCGTAGAACACTTTAAACACTTCTGAATCGTGCCATTGAGAATATTAACAATGCTGTTTTCTTTTTAGTGAAATATAGATATTAAAACATATGTTTCAGCAGTGAATATGAAGGAAAATACAAGTGACAGACAGACAGACAGACAGTGTAGCTGTAGTTGAACTGAATTCCCCTCCCTGTATTCAGGCCACTGTGTGTCTGTTAAAGAAAGAGCCCTTTATGCTCCTTGGAGCCTCAGCCCAGCCGTGTGTGTTTAAACACTGACGGACAGTGGCGGGTGGCTAGCTTGAGTGTGCCTGTGAAAAGCGCTTCTCTTATGATACCACATCAGGTCAAACATACACACGTTGAATAAAAAGAGCCATTCTCGGCTTAATGAGCTTTTTAACGGATGCTGTGCAACCAACCAACCTAGTCTCCAACAGAATTCACCAGCAAACTATGTACTCTTCAGAAGGCTAGGTAGATACTAGTGTTATGGCCGCCGTTCGCTAATTTGTTGCCAGGAAATGTTTGGAACATGGGGCCACAGTTGAAGTCAATTCTCTTTCAATTCAGAAAGTAAACTGAAATTCGGATTCCAATTCTAATTTTCCTCACTGCCAATTGGTGCTGTTGTCATTAGTCCTAGTAGAGTCCGTTTTAAGCAGTGACAGTGACTCTGCTCTTCCAGGTTACAAAAAACACAAGTTTTGACTCTGAGTTCAAAGGTGAAAGTGTCAACAGCCCTAAAAGATTGCCGTCCTCCCTCAATTAAGGGTGGAGCTCAATCAGTGATGCACTTGCATGTTTCGATAAAAGGATTGAAAAGAAAAAGAAGCTTTTAGGAAATATAAACTTTGGTCACCCAAAACCCAAGACCGATGTGGTCGTGTCAAGCTTTGCTTTCTCTCAGCTCAGTGTCTGTAATCCATGTCTTAATGTTGACTAACAGGAATTCAGTTTAGAGTGCCTGTATTGGCAAGACAATAAAACCAATGTGGCTGAAAGGCTATTTACATGACCAACACCAGTTGTATGCATCGATCCCTCTGTTTTCCCAGTTCAGAATATTACAGACGTGTGTCATAATTGTGTGTATTTACTTATATAAAGTTAGCAGCACTCCCTTCTCTGACTCAAACTTTGGACAATTGCATGTTATAATGTTATTTTAGGAATTAGGTACTAATTGGTAGCCTAAAAAACTATGTGGTTCGAACTCTTTCATCATTCCTTGACACTTGTGGGCTCTCTCCCTTTCTCCTCAAAGTCATCTTGATCTTAAAACAGTACTGTAGCTAGATACAGCACCTCCACAATGTCAACCTCTCTACTTCAAAGATGGGCGCCCACTGTGCTGTTCAGCATGTGTGTTCTAATCTGAAGCAGGCTCGTATGGAAGCCAGAGGCTGTGTCCCAACTCGCACTCTATTCATTATATCGTCCACACTGTTAACCAGAAGCCTCTGGTGCACTAAATATGGAAAATGGGATGAAGACAGGGTCTGTGTGTGAGGAGAGAGGGGAGGGGAGCAGATGTTTGAAACTGGGAAGAGCATCTAGTGTCAGACATGCAGCCCATGCCGCAATGCCTTAGACAGGAATGTCATTCTGTCTGAGCACATCAATGCCGGGGGGAATCTACTGCGATGGGATGGGATGGCCACACTAGATACAAATACCATCCTGGGCTTTATAGGATCTACAATGAGAGACTCTGGCTTCTGAAATACTACTGTCTCTGTCTGTGACAGTCCAGTATATAAGTGATGTATATATTTGAATTCAAAGGTGATATGATGTGCATTCTGAGGAAATAATGTCAGTTTTGTAACAATATGTGAAGTTGGGGATAATTTCATTTTCAGTTTACTTTTTCTTCCAGTTTTAAGGCATATTTGATGAGCCAGTCCATCTCGGAGAAAAAGGGGATTCCTCTGGTAATTCACCTTGGTCTTAACATGACGCCCTTTGGTTCCAGGCTTAGCTGGCCTCTGCCTTGTAAAGAGAGGGGGTGCCCAATTTCAAGTCCTCATAAACATCAAATGGCCAAGCAGGGGGAATCCCAGTTCTCAAAGTAAATGATATGGTCAGATAACGACGAGAACGGTTCATGTAGAGTCAATGGGTGTTTAAACAGTCAATCAGAACTATTACAGTGGAGGGTGGGTGATAACCATACTGCCTCACCAATTTCCCTCACTACATGAAACAGTTAAAACACTAAAACGTAAAGGTTTCATTAGCCCTCAGCCCATGGAAGTGGAGCTTGAGGTAGAGCTGTCAGGTCGCACCACCCGGTTAGGGCGGAACTGCAATAACCCACAAGAAAAAAGGTGAATCTGGGGTTTGCCGAAGATTTGGTATGCAGGCTGGTCCCTACCTACTAAAACCAGATGAGGAAGCCATACAGCTACATATATACTGCATTACTACATACAGCCCTGAGTTTCCATGGTAAAGGTTGGTTGTCACCAGCACAGAAGTTGTGTGTGTGTGTGTGTACGTGGCTGGACTGAGGTTGGTTGCCATAATTTCCTCAACTCAACCTGGCCCAGTTGTCGTCATAGAGCTCATGAGACCGCCAGGGAGCCAAAAAGGGGCGGTGAGTTGGTCGTTGGGGATACAGAGGTCACTGCAAAATGATCCCAGATGGGCTACTACTGACCACAGGGGTTGACGGTGAGGAAAGCAGGGAGCACCCCGGGAGGGCGGCTGGATAGATGACCCACTGTGAGTTGCAGGTGGGTGGTCTGGTCTGGGCAGAGGGTGGGCATTGGAGGGGTGGGGTAGGTGGAACTAATACACTCCCAAACTAGCTGACAGAGCAGTGAAGGCTCCATCTGTCAAGACCCCATAGTTGTTGATATATGATACCGTCACTGGAAGGTATGCCAAGCAACCACAGCATGGGCGTGGTCTTACTTCAATAGACCCATTGGCATCACCCTGCAGTGGAAATGGAACAGCAATGGGAAGATCTACAAATGATTGGAACTGCAATCGGCAGTCGCTGGTGAATCAGCACTTTTATGTATTGAAAACTCAAGCGATTGAGCTTATAATTGAGGAAGGTTATAGCTAGCCTAAGTTACCATAGAAGCATGCAGGCACACGTGCTCTCGCACACACACACTCGCACACACACACTCGCACACACACACACACACACACACACGCACTGTATTATTTCATATTGTTTTACAGAATCACTTTTTACATTTTTATTATTGAGTATTAAAACATACTGTAACGTCTGGAGAGTGATGGGTGAGGAGTCAGACGCAGAGAGCAGAAGGTAGACTGGAAAAAGGCTTTAATGTCCTTTCGGCTAGTAACCAGTTACAAACACGGGTGAAGCCCAAAACACAGGTGCAACAAAACCCAAAACCATAGTTACTAAAAATACCGGACAGCGAAAACACAAAAGAACACACACACCACATACGTCAAAAATAACAACTAGCCCGCACAAACACCAGCGGGCTAAAGGAACTTAAATAACACCCATCCCAAAACCCCAACAAGGAACAGGTGAAAACAATTAGACAAAAACAAACGAAAAGGAAAAAGAGATCGGTGGCAGCTTGTAGACCGGTGACGACGACCGCCGAGCGCCACCCGAACAGGAAGGGGAGCCACCTTCGGTGGTATTCGTGACACATACAATCTACCTGCAGTCATCTAGCAGACTCCCATCCAGAGCGACCCACAGAAGCAACCAGGGTCAAGCGCCCCGTCCAAGGGCATGTCAATGACAGCAATGACAGATCTCCCACCAAGTGAAAAGGGGGACCCGAACCAGTGACCTATCGGCCACCAGCCCAAGCTCCCAACCGCCAGGCCACCAACCATCCAGGATCCCCCCCACAGTTCCCCGAGAGCTGCCCCTCAACCATCCAGGATCCCCCCCACAGTTCCCCGAGAGCTGCCCCTCAACCATCCAGGATCCCCCCACACAGTTCCCCGAGAGCTGCCCCTCAACCATCCAGGATCCCCCCCACAGTTCCCCGAGAGCTGCCTCTCAACCATCCAGGACCCCCCCCACAGTTCCCCGAGAGCTGCCCCTCAACCATCCAGGATCCCCCCCACAGTTCCCCGAGAGCTGCCCCTCAACCATCCAGGATCCCCCCCACAGTTCCCCGAGAGCTGCATCTCAACCATCCAGGATCCCCCCCACAGTTCCCCGAGAGCTGCCTCTCAACCATCCAGGATCCCCCCCCACAGTTCCCCGAGAGCTGCCCCTCAACCATCCAGGATCCCCCCCACAGTTCCCCGAGAGCTGCCCCTCAACCATCCAGGATCCCCCCCACAGTTCCCCGAGAGCTGCCTCTCAACCATCCAGGATCCCCCCCACAGTTCCCCGAGAACTGCCCCTCAACCATCTGTCCCTCTGATGAGAAAAATGAAATAAAACAGAAAAAAACAAATCAAAAACAAAAGACAACGAAACTCTAAACAGCAAGGCCAATTGGATATTTTTGAGTGCATGTGTGGCACTATTTACATGTGTGTGTGTGTGTGTGTGTGTGTGTGTGTGTGTGTGTGTGTGTGTCGGTGTGTGTGCACATATGTGCGTTTGAATGCGTGCGTATGGATGTAAACAGCGTTACCCCCCCAGCGTTGTGTCATTCAAACATACTTTTTTTTTGTTTATTTTGACTTGATTAATTTTTTTAGAATCCCCTTGGCTTGTGATGAATGTGTAACGGTTGAAACATTAAGCACTTAAAAGGAGAGGTGAAAAAACCCTTTAAAACAAAACTTAATGTACCGTTTTACACATCCCAGCTGATGAGAGTCTGTTGAAGTCTGCTTGTCTCTCACTGTTTATTTGAATCACTTCCTCAGTAAACAGACGTGGACCACCCATTGTATTCCCATCTGGACAACGCTTGTGCTTCTATATTTATGTCTTACCAGAAACACACAGCTTTTTACGAGTAGCTTAAAGAAACACAAAAATAAACAGGACAAGATCTATTTCACCTCTAATTTAGATCATATATGTAGACTCTCAATGAACTCTTTCTGAAGTATTGGAAATAAGTATACCAAATAAAATACAATATTTGTCAAATACTCCGAATACAACAGGTCCAGTAGATCATACACTGAAATGCTTAATTACAAGCTCTTTCCGAACAACACAGAGTTAAAATAAGAATGAAGCTATATATAGGGAGCACCAGTACAATATCAATGTGCAGGGTTAGAGTAGAGTGACTAGACATCAGGATAGATATAATAAGATATAATAAGACAGCAGCGTATAAGATGAGTGTATGTGTACATGTGTGAGAGTGTGTGCGTGTGTGAGGGTACATGTGTGACGTCAGTACGCATGTGTGTGTGTGTGTGTGTGTGTGTGTGTGTGTGTGTGTGTGTGTGTGTGTGTGTGTGTGTGTGTGTGTGTGTGTGTGTGTGTGTGTGTGTGTGTGTGTGTGTGTGTCAGTGTAAGTGTGTGTGAGGGTGTGGGTAGAGTCCTGTGAGTGTGTAAATAGTCAGTGTATGTAGTCCGGGTAGAAATTTGATTAACTATTCATCAGTCTTATGGGTTGGGGATAGAAGCTGTCTTGGAGCCTGTTGGTCCGAGACCGTATGCTCCGGTACCGCTTGCCGGACGGCAGCAGAGAGAACATTCCACTGCTTGGGATGCTGAAGTCTTTGGCAATTTTCCGGGCCTTCCTCTAACAGCACCTGATATAAAGATCCTGGATGGTTCAACCTCACACATGCATACAGCACGTTCTAATGAATGTGTTGTGTGGATGATGGGCCAGACATTACACAACCAATAATGGTGAAGATTTCATAGATTAACAGTTGAAGTCTTTTGCTTGAAAACACACGTCAAATAACTAAACTTATTTTAGCGGTGTAACTAATCTTCATTACTACGTTGAAAGCACTTCATTTTTTACAGTGACCAGGGAAGAGATGGGCATTTCTCACTGGAAGCAGACCACTTATTCAGGCCCTGTCCTTACCAAGATATTCCAGGCGTTCCAGGTTCAACCCCTCCCTGTCCCTCTCCTACCCCATGTTCTTTCTCCCCCTCCATGTCCCTCTCCTACCCCATTGTTCTTCCTCCCCCTCCCTGTCCCTCTCCTACCCCATTGTTCTTCCTCTCCCTCCCTGTCCCTCTCCTACCCCATTGTTCTTCCTCTCCCTCCCTGTCCCTCTGCTACCCATTGTTCTTCCTCTCCCACCCTGTCCCTCTCCTACCCCATTGTTCTTCCTCTCCCTCCCTGTCCCTCTCCTACCCCATTGTTCTTCCTCTCCCTCCCTGTCCCTCTGCTACCCATTGTTCTTCCTCTCCCACCCTGTCCCTCTCCTACCCCATTGTTCTTCCTCTCCCTCCCTGTCCCTCTCCTACCCCATTGTTCTTCCTCTCCCTCCCTGTACCTCTCCTACCCCATTGTTCTTCCGCTCCCACCCTGTCCCTCTCCTACCCATTGTTCTTCCTCCCCCTCCCTGTCCCTCTCCTACCCCATTGTTCTTCCTCTCCCTCCCTGTCCCTCTCCTACCCATTGTTCTTCCACCCCCTCCCTGTCCCTCTCCTACCCCATTGTTCTTCCTCTCCCTCCCTGTCCCTCTCCTACCCATTGTTCTTCCACCCCCTCCCTGTCCCTCTCCTACCCATTGTTCTTCCTCTCCCTCCCTGTCCCTCTCCTACCCCATTGTTCTTCCTCTCCCTCCCTGTCCCTCTCCTCTTACTGTGCCTCTCCCACCTCATCATTCTTCCTATCCCACCCCGGCCCTCTCCTCTACCAACAGAGGCTTCTTTCATACCTCCCTCCTCCTAATGAACCCCTCCTGTACATCCTGTACCAGCACGCAGTGCTGCATGTCTATGGAGCGGGCCCAGAATACCAGCAGCAGGGTCGGGCCGCAGTGGAGAAGGTGAAAAGCTTCAAGTTCCTCTGCGTTCACATCACTGACAATCTTAAATGGTCCAACCACACAGACAGTGTTTGGAAGAAGGCGCAACATTACATATTCAACCTTTAGGAGGCTGAAGAAATTTGTCTTGGCCCTAAGACCCTCACAAACTGTTACAGATGGACCATTGGGAGCATCCTGTTGGGCTGTATCACCACCTGGTACGGCAACTGCAAAGTCCGCAGGGCTCTCCATAGGGTGGTGCGTTCTGCCCAACGTATCACCTGGGGCACACTGCCTACCCTCCAGGACATCTACAGCACCCGGTGTCACAGGAAGGCCAAGAAGATCATCAAGGACCTCAGCCACCCGAGCCACGGCCTGTTCACTCTACTATCATTCAGAAGACGAGGTCAGTACAGGTGCATCAAAGCTGGAACCGAGAGACAGCTTCTATCTCAAGGCCATCAGACTGTTAAATAGTTACCACTAGGCCAGCCTCCGCCCAGTACCATGCCCTGAACTTTATTCACTGTCACTAGCCGGCTACCACCGGCTACCACCACTACTTACTCTACCATACACCGTAGAGGGGTGCTGCCTTATGTATGTAGTCATGGAACACCGGTCACATTAATAATGTTTACATACTGTTTTACCCACTTCATATGTATATACTGTATTCTAGTCAAGGCCATCCTATTCAACTATTGCTGTACATATACTATTCTATCCCACGTATTCTTGAGATATACTACATATTCTATCTGCTAAACATCTGCTAAATATGTGTATGCGACCAATACAATTTGATATTTTGTTTTTATATGGATGTCAGTCTATAAGGCTGGGTTTATGGACACTGTAAGTGGTGTCTGTTAAGGCATTGAATCAAAATGATAGGGTGTGAGTGAGAGGTATGCACACTGGAATTCTTTTTATATGGATGTTTGTTAAGGGGCTCCCCCGACAACCGGTTTTGACTAGATGGGATAAAGCTTTTGTCAGATTTGACTTTTTGTAGCAGGTTAGGAGAATTTACAAAGCAGGTTAGGATAATTAAAGTAGCAGATTATGATAATTAGGTTAAGGTTATTAAAAACTTCTTGTGAATAGGGGGGCGCTGTTTTCACTTTGGGAAAAATCGTGCCCAAATTAAACTGTTCTAGATCATACAATATGCATATTATTATTACTATTGGATAGAAAACACTCTGAAGTTTCTAAAACTGTTTGAATTGTGAAACACATTTGGCAGCAAACTTCCACACAGGAAGTGAAAAATCTGAAAACGAGGCTCTGTGTCAGGGCCTGCCTATTCAACTGGCTTTTATTTATGGATCTGTATGCACTTCATACGCCTTCCACTAGATGTCAACAGGCAGTAGAAGGTTGAATGGGGTGTCTAGCTTGACGTGAGGCCGAATAAGAGCTTTTGAAGTGGCAGGTCCGGTCTATTGTCAGTTTTCGACGGCGCGCAGGGGAACCTCACATTGTCTTCTGAAAAGCGTTCGGTATACACTACGAATTGCTCTGGCTCTCGTTTTATTGGATACATATGAGAATAACATCATAAAGAAGGATTTTCAACCGAGTTTGACCAGTTTATTCGACGTTTATTGGGAATTTGGGAATTTTCGTTCCAAGCGCCAAGAGTTGATGGGCATGTTCGCGCCACAATGCTAGCCAAAGTTGCTAATTCGACAGAAGAAATGGACATTCTAAAACCAAACAACGATTTATTCTGGACCTAGGACTCCTTGCACAACATTCTGATGGAAGATCAGCAAAAGTAAGAGAATATTTATGATGTTATTTCGTATTTTTGTGGGAAATGTTGGCTCCAACAAGGCGGAGAATATGTGAGCGCTGTCTCACAATACTGCATGCTGTATGTTGTACTAAAGTTATTTTTTAAAATCTAACACAGTGGTTGCATTAAGAACCAGTGTATCTTTCATTTGCTGTACAACATGTATTTTTTAGTAAAGTTTATGATGAGTTCTTTGGTTAGATTAGATGACTGTCCAAAATATCTCCGGACAATTTGGTGAATTGTTGCTACGTATTCACAATGTATAACCACGATTTGCAGCTCTAAATATGCACATTTTCGAACAAAACATAAATGTATTGTATAACATGATGTTATAAGACTGTCATCTGATGAAGTTGTCCAAAGGTTAGTGATTAATTTTATCTATATTGCTGGGTTTTGTGAAAGCTATTTTGGCAGTGAATAAATGGCGCTGCGTGTTTGGCTATTGTGGTGAGCTAATAGAGATATACACTGCTCAAAAAAATAAAGGGAACACTTAAACAACACAATGTAACTCCAAGTCAATCACACTTCTGTGAAATCAAACTGTCCACTTAGGAAGCAACACTGATTGACAAAGAATTTCACATGCTGTTGTGCAAATGTGCATGTGTCTGCTCAAACGGTCAGAAACAGACTCCATGAGGGTGGTATGAGGGCCCGACGTCCACAGGTGGGGGTTGTGCTTACAGCCCAACACCGTGCAGGACGTTTGGCATTTGCCAGAGAACACCAAGATTTGCAAATTCGCCACTGGCGCCCTGTGCTCTTCACAGATGAAAGCAGGTTCACACTGAGCACATGAGCACATGTGACAGACGTGACAGAGTCTGGAGACGCCGTGGAGAACGTTCTGCTGCCTGCAACATCCTCCAGCATGACCGGTTTGGCGGTGGGTCAGTCATGGTGTGGGGTGGCATTTCTTTGTGGGGCCGTACAGCCCTCCATGTGCTCGCCAGAGGTAGCCTGACTGCCATTAGGTACCGAGATGAAATCGTCAGACCCCTTGTGAGACCATATGCTGACACATGCACATTTGTGGCCTGCTGGAGGTCATTTTGCAGGGCTCTGGCAGTGCTCCTCCTTGCATAAAGGCGGAGGTAGCGGTCCTGCTGCTGGGTTTATGCCCTCCTACGGCCTCCTCCACGTCTCCTGATGTACTGGCCTGTCTCCTGGTAGCGCCTCCATGCTCTGGACACTACGCTGACAGACACAGCAAACCTTCTTGCCACAGCTCGCATTGATGTGCCATCCTGGATGAGCTGCACTACCTGAGCCACTTGTGTGGGTTGTAGACTCCGTCTCATGCTACCACTAGAGTGAAAGCACCGCCAGCATTCAAAAGTGAACAAAACATCAGCCAGGAAGCATAGGAACTGAGAAGTGGTCTGTGGTCACCACCTGTAGAATCACTCCTTTATTGGGGGTGTCTTGCTAATTGCCTATAATTTCCACCTTTTGTCTATTCTATTTGCACAACAGCATGTGAAATTTATTGTCAATCAGTGTTGCAGTGGACAGTTTGATTTCACAGAAGTGTGATTGACTTGGAGTTACATTGTGTTGTTTAAGTGTTCCCTTTATTTTTTTGAGCAGTGTATATTGTGTTTTCGCTGTAAAACACTTAAAAAAATCGGAAATATTGGCTGGATTCACAAGATGTTTATCTTTCATTTGCTGTACACCATGTATTTTTCATAAATGTTTTATGATGAGTATTTATGTATTTCACGTTGCTCTCTGTAATTATTCTGGCTGCTTTGGTGCTATTTGTGATGGTGGCTGCAATGTAAAACTATGATTTATACCTCAAATTTGCACATTTTCGAACAAAACATAAATGTATTGTATAACATGATGTTATAAGACTGTCATCTGATGAAGTTGTTCAAGGTTAGTGATTAATTTTATCTCTATTTCTGGGTTTTGTGAAAGCTACCTATGCGGTGGAAACATGGTGAAAACATGGCGTTGTCTGTTTGGCTATTGTGGTTAGCTAATATAAATACATATTGTGTTTTCGCTGTAAAACATTTTAAAAATCGGAAACGATGGCTGGATTCACAAGATGTTTATCTTTCATTTGCTGTATTGGACTTGTGATTTCATGAAATTATATTATATGATATCCCTGTCGCGTTAGGCTAGGCTATGCTAGTCAGCTTTTTTGATGAGGATGCTCCCGGATCCGGGATGGGTATCACTGAAAGGTTGAAAGGGTTAGGGTTAACTAAAATGCAACAACAACAAAAAATCTGCTTTTGACATTAATTTGACAAAAGCTGATTCCCTTATAGAAATGACTTTGACAACCCTATAACTACTGTATGATCCGCGGGCCTACAGAAGAGCATGATCTGGATGATCTAGATTCATGAATTGGTTGTCTCAACAGTATCACTGCACTGGCCCTAGCTCTTGATTCTTCTCTCTTGGTTCTTCTTCTTCTCCTAGAGTGGGGATTAAACAACTGTGAATAGGAATGCCGACTTTCCCCCCAGCTTAGGTCGGCCTTCCCTTCTTGCAGCTAGCTAGCGCACCAAACCCCTTTGTAAATTAAAACACATCCTGGGGGCTGGGAGGTGCCCCTTCTCCTTTTTTCACACTTTTGAAATATGTAAGGGTAGACTTAGTCATTTGTCTTGTTGTGGTAGACCACAAGATCCCCTTCATTTTAATGACGTTTCAAACGATGAATCACTTGATTGGGAAGGAATTTACACACAGAAGAATGATGTAATTGTTTAGTATTTGTGTGTTGTTTCGTTTAAGTGCATATGGGAACACCCATTGCTTTCAGCCCTGTCCAAACCCCTTTTAGCAAGTAAGCACTCTCATTTCTTCAGAGAAACCATAATGTATATGCTTCTACACACATTTCTATTTCAGCTAAAGTACTGGTAATCCTGCTTTGGCTGCAGTACTCTCTGCCCTGTCTTCTCGCTTGCAGACGCTTTTGATGTTTATTTTTTCCACCTCGCCCAATCCACTGGTTAAAGCCATGCTGCCCTTTCTCAAGTACCAATTATCTCGGTCTAATACTGGGCCCCTCCTAGAGATATGTGGGGATCATATGGACCCATACAGAGCCGGCCACAGTCATAAGCGACATAGGCGGTTGCCTAGGGCCCTAGACCTCTAGGGGTCCCCGACCAATAACACATATCTATCTATATACACTACATGACCAAAAGTATGTGGAAACGTGCTCATCAAACATCTCATTCCAAAATCATGGGCATTAATATGGAGTTGGTCCCCCTTTGCTGCTACATCATACTCCACTCTTCTGGGAAGGCTTTCCACTAGATGTTGGAACATTGCTGCGGGGACTTTCATTCAGCCACAAGAGCATTAGTGAGGAAGGGCACTGATGTTGGACGATTAGGCCTGGCTCACAGTCGGCATTCCAATTCATCCCAAAGGTGCTCGATGGGATTGAGGTCAGGGCTCTGTGCAGGCCAGTAAAGTTCTTCCACACCGATCTCGACAAATCATTTCTCTATGGACCTCACTTTGTGCATAGGGGCATTGTCATGCTGAAACAGGAAAGGGCCTTCCCCAAACTGTTGCTACAAATTTGGAAGCACAGGATCATCAGGCATGTCATTGTATGCTGTTGCTTTTAGATTTCCCAACAGATTGTAAATTAAAGATAAACATTTTTGCTAAAAGTATTATTATATAATATTGATCAATTGACTATGGCTTTTCAGATCACCCAGCTGTGCTATTTGCAGATTTAATTCCAGGTAAATGTTGCAATTCTTCAGCCATTTCTGAACCAGTACCAAAACAAATGATCTAATGATTCTGTCTCTTTGCAGAAAAATCTGCAAAGATGGGATGGTTGTATCCCCCATATATATAACATTCTATTGGATGCAATAATTTTTAAATAATAATTTAAATTGAAAAACGTAAAGTTTGAATTTGCCGTTGTTTTGTGTATCAATTCATAAACCATGGGGTCTCAATTTACTGTTGATAGGTAGAATACGGACCACCTGAGTGGCGCAGCGGGTCCCCAAAAGGCTAGGGCCGGCCCTGGAACCATACATCTGGACCACAACAGGGGTCTCCTCCAACACTTGGCAGGGGTCATGGCATATGACTCCTGGGTTGTGTTGGGTGACATAGACTGTTTTCTTAAAATGAAATGTTAATGTAACCCCTCTCTACCCTTTCCCATTAGATTATACACCGACTGGACCCTCATTGGATTCCCTTTTCACCCCTTCTTTTTTGAGCAGATATATTAGATCTCTATGGTAAACTTTGTCTAGTCAACTCTGCCGTTTTACTAGGATCGGTTAGAAATGGAGAACACGTTAACTTAAACATATTTCTCTCTACTGTCAAAATAAATATTGCCATCATCTTGGGTGAAAAGTTAACTTCCAGACACTGTATTTGACAGTTTGAAGCTGGTCCTCTTTGTAAATAATATCTAAAGCGGACAGGAGTTGGACATGCAGAGGCTTGACGCTCACATATTTCATGAAATTTGAGAGTAGAGTACCCTACAATTCCACTTTTCTCCTGCTACAGGGCTGAAAACAGATGACATCACAGTTGATGTAGATTTCAGTGAAGTTTCCCTTTCCTGGAGCGAGGAGGTAAGGTATGGGATGACCGATCCATCTTAACAAAATAGTTACTTTCCTATTGACTATTCTCTGTTACAGCAATCAGTATAGATAAAATAAAAAACACAAATGAACAGAGTATTATGTCGTTACTGTACCTTCATGTTTTCTCTTTCAGCATAAGCTTGTCTTTCTTGGGGTAACAGGTGAAAATGTCTGGAGCTGTCATCAACTGGAATGTAAGAGCAGAACAAGAAGCCTAAACTTTAAAATAACAATCAGTCACATATTTTTTATCTCCCTTCACTGTACTAGAGTCAGTCAGTCAGAGCCAACAGGAGCTTCATTTTAGGAGGGATATACTGAAGTGAATGAGAGAAACATGTATGGAAGTACTACAACTAGGCAGACAGTTTAATACATTTCAGAGAGACACTGTGCTCCTGCTTGCTGTTTGCGGTCTAGGCCAGGTTAATGTGAAGCTCGTTATGACAACTGTTGACGTAAAAAATGAAATAACAATTGACCGATTGATTGAATGTATCTACAGGTTACCAAAATGAGCACCAATGTTATTGGATCCCGCTTCAGGCAGAAAACAGTTGGAGGGGGATAAACATGCACCTACTTCTCTTTCTTTATTAAAACTCCTCGCCGCGGACGGTTCTGATCAAAAGTTTCTCTTTGCCACTAATTGTTGATTACAGATCTAGGGGTAATATGAGGGTGCCTCAGAGTGCAACCAGCCATTATCTGACTGGCAGAATGCCTGACCATGCCAGGTAGGCTTGTGGCTCCACATGGAAGGCAGGTGATACACTGTCATACACTTCATTGTATACAGCATACTGTGTTACATTAAAGACATATTGGGTAATGACGACACAATAAACCTTATTCCTGCGGGGTATTCTAACACTTTTTAAATCTCACGCTGACATTTATGTAATGACAATTGTTCACTGCAGTGGGAGATAGAATTTGATGGCGATTAAAAACAGGGAAGACTATGGTCAAATAGTCACCTGGAAGTTAAGAGGAAAATACACGCAGAGCAAGCTGAAACGTGTGTCTTATCTAACCATACACCTGCAGAAGTGAAGGTCTCTTTTTTTGTAAATAATCATTTTTCCTCATTCTTTCTGCCCATTTGCTTTTTGGCAGCACACTCAATCACAACACGGGGCTTGTGGTGGAAGGTGGAAGTGAGCCCTGGCGGTGGTGCTGGAGGCAACGAGGGGGGCATTGCTGGGATGACACAGCCCAGACGTGGCAGAGCAGGTCTGGGCAATACAGAGACAAGCAGCAGTCCAACGCTGGAGGTAGTGAACCAACCAACACGAAGTGGAAGCCTTGATCCTTGACCCCAACATGTTTCACCTACAGGCTGAGAGGTCAAAGGCCCTAGAGACAGCTGCACACCAACAGAGACGCTGTAGCACCATGATAACACTACGCTGGTTGAAATAATGTAGTCCCTGCAGCATAGAGGTAGTTCTAACAACCCCATTCAGAGTGGAAGGAAAGTCCACCAAGGGATTTTTCATTAAAACAATCCGGGTGACTATGCAATTACAGCGACCATGTTTAGACAAGATTGTGATTTCTGAAAACCATGATTGCAGCTACCCGGCTATCAACGTGTGAGATTTGGTTTAATTTTGGGAGCGTTTGGAGGGCAACGATGTGATTATGCTGCACAGAGAGAGTACCTCCCTATTACTGCTGTTAAAGAGCTGTGTCTTTCTTTCAGGCATTCCAAACAAGGACTTAAACAATCTCCCAGTGACACTGTTCATATTTAAGCTACTCCTATTCTCCACATTTTCCGTGTTTGCCAGACACCATCAATACTTTGATTCGTTTCACTCACAATGTGAGTAAAAGTCAGATTTTACTCAACTAAGACAACTTTGGCATGTTGGTTTGTGTCTGAACGGCGCCTAGCCATTGCCTTGACATGCTGAGAGAGAGAGAGGTGTATAGGCTTCATCACTCAATTTGACAATGCACTATGAGGTAAGATTTAGCAGCTCAAGGCCAAAAACACCCTCCTTTGAAGCTTAGGTACCAGGTATGTAAGTCAGTAGCCTCGCAAGAGCCTTAGCTTGTGCCAACCAGAATGGCTAATAGGAGTCTATCTACTGTAACATGAGGCAGCTTGAAGTACACCACCTGGACAGGACGCTAGTCTATCACAGCGCTTTACCTCCAATCTAGCTCCTTAGAGACCCATCCGGTCCCATTTTTACAGTCTTTGGTATGACTCAGCCAGGACAGCCACTCTTACCACTATTCCACTCACCTCAGTAACATTGCATGTCAAATAAAACAATTGACTAGCAGCACTCCTTTCACTGTTTATTTCTGTTTCAGGTGTTTGGATAGAAGACACACTTGTCAGTATGAAGGATGGAGTAAATTGATCCTCTTGGTAAAATAGGATTGGGTGGCATAATCCCATAGCAGAGCAGCATGCAGGAAGAAAGAACAGTGTTAATGCTTTTCTTCCTCAAGGGGAGAGACTAAATGGTCTGAGCAGATTAGTTAAACAAGCCCACTGAGACTGCTGCTGTTCTCCTCTGCGCTCAGTACGCTGCTGGAGATGGGTTCTCTTCTTCTTCATCTTCATCTTCATCTTCTTCTCTGATACTGAAAACAACTTCTCCAAATAACGGAGACATTTATTTGTGTTGAGATCAGCCTACTTCTGATAGCCTTTGTAAAAAAGTACCTTGGAGGATTCTTGCTATATATTCGGCATATAGGCTACTATACATGAATATGTTCTGGCATTGGGTCCTAGACATACAATTCAGGGCTTTCCCAAGTACAATCTCAATGACACTTAACAATGATGGCCACTTTTCTTGGGAAAAACCCCATATCATATAACAACTAAATCACAGGTAGACTAGCATCATGATACAACTACAGCAGTTTGCTTATCGTGTCGCATTTGGAGAGGGCTAGATCCTCTTTCTCAGGGGGTTCACCTGTGCTAAAGAATAGTGTTTTACAGTGCATTACAGCAACCTCTGAGTAAATGTCACTCATTATCGTTCATGCCTATGTGGCAGATGGAGACTCTAGGTGAGCAGTACAGAGAGTCCATTGTAGCCCGTGTCAGGAGCAGCCTTCATGACTGGGGCCTTGTTGGAAGAGAAAATACTGATTCCATGTGAGGGCTGAAAATGCACCTCAAAATAGAGGTCAGTGGAGAGGCTCTATACCATGTCCCAACCTTACCGCCACCATGCCAAGATGGCTGGCTTCTCTATGCACACACTCGAACAAAAAACGACATAATGTACCGTATATGCCTGATAAGATAAACCTTAACGGCCAGACTTGGCCGATGAGTGATTAGGCTACCTTTCAACTGAGATTCACTTAGAAAAATTGGCAATAAAAAGGATCCATTTTTTGTTTACCAGGTAAGTTGACTGAGAACACATTCTCATTTACAACAACCACCTGGGGAATAGTTACAGGGGAGAGGCAATGAATGAGCCAATTGGAAACGATGATTAGGTAGCCATGATTGTGTGAGGGCAAGATTGGGAACTTAGCCAGGACACCAGGGTTAACAGCCCTGTTCCCCAGGCACCGCAGACATTGATGTCAATTATGACAGCACCCCACACCTCTCTGATTCAGAGGGGTTGGGTTAAATGCAGAAGATAGATTTCAGTTGAATAACTGACTAAGTATCCCCCTTTCCCTACACTTATGACAAGTGCCATGGGACCTTTGGTGACCACAGAGAGTCAGAACACCCGTTTAACATCCCATCCAAAAGACAGCACCCAACACAGGATAATGTCCAAAATCACTGCCCTGGAACATACAATTGTATTATTTTTTAGACCAGAGGAAAGAGCGCCTCCTACTGTCTTTGCAACCTTCCAGCAGCATCTGTTCTCCCATCCAGGGACCAAACAGAACCAACCCTGCTTAGCGTCAGAAGCGAGCCAGCACTGGGATGCAGGATGATATTCTTCTGGTGGTAGGCTGCTGGATACAAATGATCATAATTATACGTTTTTTTCTTGTTTCTTGTTGAGGTAGCTAAGTTAGACCTAGTTAGATTAGCAATGTTAGACCCTTTAAACTATGTCTATGTTGCTATTGGGAGACACATTTTACTGTTGTGCTTCAACATGCTGAAACTATTTGATAGCCTGAACATCTATTTGGTGTTTTCAAAAAGTACCTTATGTTTGTTCGAACTTCTCTTCTTACAGGCAATGATAAACTCTGATACAATGCAGCAAGATCCCCTGGACAAATCCTGGGTCTTTTTTTCTACTGTAATTTGTGTGTATGATCTCAGTGTCACCGAGTGTCAGTGTCAGCTGCAAAGTGGTAGGTCACACAAGCTCACAGAATGGGACTGCCAATCTTTGAATCACGTAGCGCGTGAAAATTCTTTGTCCTCGGTTGTAACATTCACTACTGAGTTCCAATCTGCCTCTGAAAGCAACATCAGCACAAGAACTGTTCATCTGGAGCTTCATGAAATGGGTTTCCATGGCCGAACAGTCGCACACAAAACAAAAATCACCATTCAAAATGCTAAGCGTCGTCTGGAGGGGTGTAAAGCTCACCGCCACTGGGACTCTGGAGCAGTGGAAATCCGTTTTCTGGACTGATGAATCACGCTTCACCATCTGGCAGTCCAACGGACAAATCTGGGTTTGGCGAACGCTACCTGCACGAATCCATAGTGCCAACTGTAAAGTTTGGTGAAGAACGAATAATGGTCTGGGGCTGTTTTTCATGGTTTGGGCTCGGCTCCTTAGTTCCAGTGAAGAAAAATGTTTATGCTACAGCATACAATGACATTCTATACGATTCTGTGCTTCCAACTTTATGGCAACAGTTTGGGGAAGGACCTTTCCTGTTTCAACATGACAAATTGCCTTGTGTACAAAGCGAGGTCCATACAGAAATGGTTTGTCGAGATTGGTGTGGAAGATTTTGACTGGCCTGCTCAGAGCCCTGACCTCAACCCCATCAAACACCTTTGGGATAAATTGGAATGCCAACTTTGTGCCTAATCGCCCAACATCAGTTCCGACCTCACTAATGCTCGTGGCTGAATGGAAGCAATGTTCAAATATCTAGTGGAAAGCCATCCCAGAAGAGTGGACTCCATTTTAATGCCCATGATTTTGGAATGAGATGTTCGACGAGCAGGTGTCTACATACTTTAGGTCAGGTAGTGTATACGAACATGGCATAAGTCATTGTAAATTGTGTAGAATTGCAGTAAATTTGCTTTGAAATTGCAATATTTTCTATCCGTCCCAAAACGATGGTCAGGTGTAATGGACAGGAAAGGGAAGCCAATAAATGAACACATCAATTGCCTTGAATATTTCTCCAAAGGGAGAATATACCGGAATAACACAGGATTTAGTTCCTTCATCATTGATTATCACTAAGGCCCCTTGAAACACAAGGAGGATATGGTCCTAACATGGATAACATCTAGGACTGGACTTTGTCTGTCTGCAGTCAGTCATACTATACTGGCTTCTAGTGTAGTTAGTGCATGTAGCCAGGCTAAGAGACATGAAATCAGGAAAACAGAGATTCCAGCACAGAAACCACAATCTCATTCAAATAAATGAAGATGAAATAAATTCCGGGACAATATCAATTTGTATATGACTGTTGGCCTCAGTACAAAACTTTAGGGCACTAATTTCTTAATTCTCTCCCTGGTCGAAGCAGTGTAGGCCACCTTTCCCGGTTCAGTTCTGTTGTTGAAAGCAGATTGAACACAGAGCAAAGAAGGGATGAAAAAAAGAAACCCTTTTCAAAGAGTCCTGCCTGGCGTAGATTTTTTTCCATCAAAAGAAGTGAAGCACATCTGCATGGCACATTACTGTGGAAAACCATTGGAGCAGGAGAGTTCATATCCTCTGGACATGCTTCTCATTATACTCTCTGAGATTAACTAAATGTGTGATAACACAGATATGGCGCTGTTTTGCCCCATTTAATAACATGCAACCCATGTAATAGTATGTCATTATTAAATATTGGTTGTGATCTTTCAAATACCTTCATTGTGTGTGGCTAAGTCAGCTAGGCTGCATCTTATAGGCACCCTATTTCCTATAGAGTGCACTTTTGACCAGCAGGATAAGATAAAAAAATCTTAAAATACCTATAAAACAACTAATTTCATGCATAACGGTCTTATTGTGTTAAAACAACACAAATACAAATACACCCTGTGAACACCATGGAAACCGCACTCCCAGTTCGCCACTTCCTGTCCAGGCTAATGAAAGGACAATGTATCATGGATAGAAACTACAGTTTCCATAAAGGCCATTATAAACACACTGTCCGGCCCCTACTTACCTGAGGCTACTCTCTCCCTTACCTAGATCCAGTTCTCACATAATGAAAGACCTCAGTCTGAGGCTGGGGATGACCTGGTTTACTGTTTGGGTCTGGGCTGGGGTTGCTGCACCAACAACCTGCTGAAGGAGCACTCAGGGAGCTTGAACAAGCTCAGAAATATGGAACCTAGAACCTTTGGAATACGGAACCTACTTTAATATCCCTCTCTCTCTGCACCTGGATATTCGACTTCCTGACTCCCCAGGTGGTGAGGGTAGGCAACATTACTTCCCCCACGCTGACTCTCAACGCGGGGGCCCCACAGGGGTGTGCGTTTAGTCCCCTATACCCCCTATTCATCCACGACGGCATGGCCACGCACGACTCCAACACCATCATCAAGTTTGCTGACGACATGGCGGTAGTAGGCCTGATCACCGGTGAGAATGAGACAGCCTACAGGGAGGAGGTCAGTGATCTGGCATGGCACTACTTAGGGTGGTGCGTACAGCCCAGTATATCACTGGGGCCGAGCTCCCTGCCATCCAGGACCTCTATAACAGGCAGTGTGAATGGAAGGCCCAGAAAAGACTCCAACCATCCAAGCCATAGACTGTTCTCTCTGTTTCCGAAAGGCAAGCGGTACCGGAGCGTCAAGTCTGACACCAACATGCTCCTGAACAGCTTCTATTGCCAAACCATAAGACTGCTAAATAGCTAACAAAATGGCTACTTGGACTATCTGCATTGACCCTTATATTTTTATTTTAGACTCTACACACACACACACACACACACACACACACACACACACACTTCATTTGCTCACACAAACATAACACGCACACACATTCATACTGACTCTCCACAAACGCACACACACTCAGGTATAATCATCATATACGCTGCTGCTACTCTGTTTATCATATCTCCCGATGCCTAGTCACCTTACCCCTAGACATACTGTATCTACTCCTACTACAGCAAAGGTGCTATCTTAGAAAATGTTCTATCTAAAACCGTAAAGTTTTCTTTGTCTCTCCCCATAGGAGAACCCTTTCTGACAGTGTACCACTCCAGTATCCCTGCACATTGGAAATATGGTACTGGCACTGATCCTGGAACTCGCTTACATACTTTCTTGTGTTATTTTTATTTATTTTTCTTGTGTGTTTTTGTTCTACTTTACTTTATAGTATAATATTTTTTACTACTGATACTGATTACAGCATTGTTGGGAAAGAGCTTGCAAGAAAGGCATTTCAGTGTACTTATGCACATGACAATAAAACTTGAAACTTGAATAAGGAACCTTCTCAGAGGACTTCTAAACTGCTGGTCCCAGATCAGTTTGAGCTGTCTTACCAACTTGAGAAATACTTTCTTAGCTGTATATGACAGTAGCCAACAGTAAAGATTTGGGCCTGCTGTCTAGGACCTAAGTAGAAAAGCCATGTTCTTCAGTATTTGGCAAGGTCTTGGTGTGTTCAATGCCACCAGTTCATCCTCTTCTTCCTCTCCCCAAAGAGACAGACCATAGTTTCCCAACGTTCTCCACTGGGAGACCAGCCAAAGTTGGAGATGTTTGCCAGTAATAAACATCCATTGGAGTGTGGGGGACAAGAGACTGGGAATCAGCGTAATAGCCGGGCTGCAGTTGAAGTGTAAGTCTGAATCAACACAAAGTTTAAGGAGCACATTCCACATGCAGTAATATATAGGACAGCTCTTAACCAAGACTACTGTTTCTGGTTGAAGGAAAACCTCAAATCCCAAACATTCAACTTCTTCTAACATGACTGCTGGTCATTATATACATGTTTTAAAAGTCATCAAGGTTTCAGCTCTGCGCCTTCAGACTTGAACCCAACGATTGGAGATATATGTACACGGAAATACATATCCCTCTGCAAATAGTATATTGCATCATTATTTCAGAAAATGTCACATTGGTTCTTCTTTGAGGGGTGAACTGTAGTTGCCCACTTTTAAGTTTTAGAGCTATGTGGAGCAGATGTTTCAGATCTGACATCTCTCAGTCACTTTCTTAACAGTGGGTGGGAACTTCAGCAGAGATCCACAAGCCTGCTGGTTGCAGATCTGTTTGTGCTGTAATACTCACACAACGAACCCAAATCTTTACTGTTGGCTACTGTCAGATACAGCTAAGAAAGTAATTCTCAACGTGACCAGCTTACTAATACAGTTGAAGTCAGAAGTTTACATACACCTTAGCCAAATACATTTAAACTCAGTTTTTCTTAATTCCTGACATTTAATCGTAGTCTTAGGTCAGTTAGGATCACCACTTTATTTCAGGAATGTGAAATGTCAGAATAAAAGTAGAGGGAATAATTTATTTCAGCTTTTATTTCTTTCTTCACATTCCCAGTGGGTCAGAAGTTTACATACACACAATTAGTATTTGGTAGCATTGCCTTTAAATTGTTTAACTTGGGTCAAACATTTCGGGTAGCCTTCCACATGCTTCCCACAATAAATTGGGTGAATTTTGGCCCATTCCTCCTTAGAGCTGGTGTAACCGAGTCAGCCTCCTTGCTCGCACACGCTTTTTCAGTTCAGCCCACAACTTTTCTATGGGATTGAGGTCAGGGCTTTGTGATGGCCACTCCAATACCTTGACTTTGCTGTCCTTAAGCCATTTTGCCACAACTTTGGCAGTATGCTTGGGGTCATTGTCCATTTGGAAGACCCATTTGCGACCAAGCTTTACCTTACTGACTAATGTCTTGAGATGTTGCTTCAAAATATCCACATAGTTTTCCTACCTCATGAGGCCATCTATTTTGTGAAGTGCACTAGTCCCTCCTGCAGCAAAGCACACCCACAACATGATGCTGCCACCCCCGTGCTTCACGGTTGGGATGGTGTTCTTCGGCTTGCAAGCCTCCCCCTTTTTCCTCTAAACATAATGATGATCATTATGGCCAAACAGTTATATTTTTGTTTCATCAGACCAGAGGACATTTCTCCAAAAAGTACGATCTTTGTCCCCATGTGCAGTTGCAAACCTTAGTCTGTCTTTTTTATGGCGGTTTGGAGCAGTGGCTTCTTCCTTGCGGAGCGATCTTTCAGGTATGTAGATATAGGACTCGTTTTACTGTGGATATAGATACTTTTGTACATGTTTACTCCAGCATCTTCACAAGGTCCTTTGCTGTTGTTCTGGGATTGATTTGCACTTTTCGCACCAAAGTACGTTTATCTCTAGGTGACAGAACACGTCTCCTTCCTGAGCGGTATGACGGCTGCGTGGTCCCATGGTGTTTATACTTGTGTTCTATTGTTTGTACAGATGAACGTGGTACCTTCAGGCGTTTGGAAATTGCTCCCCCTAGAGAAATTGCTCCCAATTTCTCTAGGGCACTGCATCGCAGTGCTAGCTGCGCCACCAGAGTCTCTGGGTTCGCGCCCAGGCTTGGCTGGTTTCGCGCCCAGGCTCTGTCGCAGCCGGCCGCAACCGGGAGGTCCGTGGGGCGACGCACAATTGGCATAGCGTCGTCCGGGTTAGGGAGGGTTTGGCCGGTAGGGATATCCTTGTCTCAGTATGTAAAAAATGTAATGAAATGTAAAAAATGTAATAAAATGTATGCACTCTACTGTAAGTCGCTCTGGATAAGAGCGTCTGCTAAATGACTAAAAATGTAAATGTATGAACCAGACTTGTGGAGGTCTACAATTTATTTTCTGAGGTCTTGGCTGATTTCTTTTAATTTGCCCATGATTTCAAGCAGAGGCACTGAGATTGAAGGTATTGACTCAATTGACTCAAATTATGTCAAATAGCCCACCAGAAGCTTCTAAAGCCATGACATCATTTTCTGGAATTTTCCAAGCTGTTTAAAGGCACAGTCAACTTTGTGTATGTAAACTTCTAACCCACTGGAAATGTGATACAGTGAATTATAAGTGAAATAATAAAGTCGGTAAACAATTGTTGGAAAAATTACTTGTGTCATGCACAAAGTAGATGTCCTAACCGACTTGCCAAAACTATAGTTTGTGAACAAGAAATGTGTAGAGTGGTTGAAAAACAAGTTTTAATGACTCCAACCTAAGTGTATGTAAACTTCCAACTTCAACTGTACATTTACACTGCACCGAACACAAATCCCAAATCTCAGGGCTGTCAGTTTCATGTATGATTTGAGACAAAATGCATTTTAATTTTCTACTGTAAAGTGATATTGCTCTAAACACTGTAAAATATATTTTACAAATAAGTCCTTGATGGTCACTGTGAGAATGTCTCTCTCTCAATCCAATTCAATTCAATTCAAGGGCTTTATCTCTCCCTCTCCTCTCTCTCCCTCCTTCTCTCTCTCCCTCTCTCTCTCCCATAAAATTCCACCCAACCTCTGCCAGGGGCTTGGGCTGAGTGCGTAGTCCTGGGATGGGAAAAAAGTATACCGTTCCTCCCCTCACCTGTGAAATTTCAGAGGGAGCCAGGGTGAAAGGGGGCATTGTTTCCCCCCTAGAGGAATGCCCCGTGTTGTCCTCAAATAAAGGCTTCATTTGCACAGGAATTTGGAAGCTCCTTGAGACTTGAGAACATAGAGGAGATCTTGGGTTGATGTCCTCTGGTGGGACTGGTCACTAACTGGTCAGTGGGTTGTGTAACTGTAGATTAATATGCCCTAATTTTCAATGAGATATGAGTATGTGACAGTAAGGAACTTCTGTGATGATGATATCTGATGAGTTATTTTTCTTCATATTTCAGATTACTTTATCATACATTATAACATCCCAGATAGTAACCACCTGTTTGAGGGGCATTTTCAAAATTGTCTCTAGAAGCTTGCCTCTATCCAAGATGAAGTGTGACACAGGAAACTAGTTTGGCCTGGAATGAATGAGTGACAGAAGTTGACAATTTTGCTTGGCCAAATGCCAACTATACAGGCCCCTGAGAGAGAGAGCCACTTGGAGCCACTGCGGTCAATGCACTATGGTTAGGACAACTGGGGTAGTTGAGGAAATATATATTAATACTGGATTCATTGTCTTGTCTACAATAGTTTCAGGGGTTGTTGTTCCTCATTACTCAGACCAACTAAGTAATAACATTTACTTTCAGTTGTCTGTGTCTTCTTAGTAGTATCTCTAGACAATCAAAGACAAATAAAACGGTGATTATACCTACAATACTGTGATGTGCTTTGTGCAATGGGTTTCAAACTAAAACCTCTCATTTCCCATAGTTCATAAACTTTAGGGACCTGACTATTTTATTGATAATGTTGACCTCTACTGGTGAAAGGAAAGCGATACACTCAAGTAAGTAATCCTAGTGATGGACATCCTGATTAACCAACAGACTTTGAACTCTTGGTAGGCGGTCAAATGTGTAAACATCCAATCGTCGATCATTTTGGGCGGAAGTGGTTCGCATGCGCTTCTGGCTGCAAGAAAACCTATATTAGCTAGCAGGTATGTGGCAAAAATGGTTCTTTAAATTCATAAATGTATTTAATTACAATGAGCTACTCATTGAATGACGTGTTGTAATGTTATAGCTAAATGTACGACATTGAATGGTGGAGAATATGAATTAAACGCTAGTTACAAACATCCGTTTATCTAGCTGATGCATGTCCAATAGCTAGCTAACTACTGTACTTGCCTCGGAGCCTGAGTTGAGTTCATCGACAAAACGTTAGGTCTGTGTCTGGACGCTGTGGGATATTAGCTATCAGAAAGGAATAACCAAAGAAATCTTTGATATGTTGGATATCATACCGGTGTGGGTTTTGTTTGGCAGGCCGGGTTCGGACGGGAGGATTTCAGAGGATGAGCTAGCTGGTTTCATTTCGCTGATCAATGTATAAGTAACGTTCGAACAGGAATCTGTTGCAAAACGTCGTAAATAACAAGGCTGACAACAAACAACGCGTACAACGTTGTATAGCGGCAGAATAAGATACCCGGTAACATAGGGCGTGGGCTTTTTAATTACGTTTTTCACTCCCACTATATAATTCCCGAAAAATGTCTGTCCTCACTGGTAGTCTGGACAAACGTTAAGAATAAGCTACGTGGTTAGTTGATACCTACTCGGCAGCTAGTCAGCGAGATGAGTTGGTCATACTACTTTGTATGCGTTGTTTGTTGGCATCCTTGTACTTTACGAAGTTTTTGGAATAGATTCCTGTTGGAACGTTCCAACAGGAATTTACCCACCCACGTTAACTGCCAAGATAATGTTAATACTTGAGTAAATGACGAATACAAGGTCTATTGAAAGCAGATTCTTCCACACAGGTGTGGTTATTGAGTTGTTTAAAGGAAAATTCAATTTTCAAGATCCATAACTTTAAGAATACAGTTGGTATGATGCATTTTGTATCATATGATGCTGTGTTTTCAAGTACAATTGTATTGGTCGCATACGCATATGATGCTGCGTTTTGCCTCATATGATGCTGAATACTCATACCAGCTGTATTTCTGTTTTTGAAAGCTATATCTCTTGAAAACTTGATTGCTGACATGCAAAACATTTTGGGACTATATCAACAATGGACTAATGAAACGAATACCAAAAGATAGTTTATGGGTGGAGTTTTCCTTTAAGCAATTAACATACATCATGCTTTGGTTCATGTATTATAATGCTGTGTAGGTCATTCGTTTTTGCTACCATGGCTATGCCCCCATCCAAACGATGTAAACCATATGCCATGGTCACCAAATCTCAACCCAAATGAACACTTATGGGAGATTCTGGAGATGTGCCTGAGACAGCGTTTTCCACCAACAACAACAAAACACCAAATTATGGAATTTCTTGTGGAAGAATGGTGTCGCATCCCTCCAATAGAGTTCCAGACATTTATCTATGCCAAGGCGCATTGAATCTTTTCTGGCTCGTGGTGGCCCAACACCAAATTAATAACACACTTTATGTTGGCGTTTCCTCTATTTTGACAGTTAACTGTACACTACAGCAACTAGCTAGCCAGCACAGGTTGATCTCTCAATAATGTGGGTTATTTCCCAGCCTTGTCATTGATTCTCCTTTATCTGGACTCTGATCTGAGAACACAGGGTAGGTAAAAGCCCAGTTCCTATACATCACTACAGATAAAGTAATGGAGACAAGAGGTTCACACCATTGCAGATGCATACTTGCAAGCCACCATATTGCATTCATTCATCCCTCCCTCAACAGTAACATTAACTCTCGTGGCTTGTTAGCTTTCTTTTTCTATCCCCAGGTAATGTTACCGGGTTAGTCAACATATTCTGATTTATCTCTGACAGCGCTATGGCGGGTGAGGATGAGGAGTTGGTCCAGTCGAGGAAAAGTAGAACTCTGATCATCCGCCATCTTCCTGCTGACCTGTCCAGGGATGAGAAGCAGGATCTACTCAAGTACTTTGGTGCCGTGGGAGTCAGAGTGTTCTCTGATAAAGGAGTACTGGTAGGTCAGACCATGTAGCCCACTGCCATATCTTCAGTCTTAGGTGGCTACTGTCGTAAAACAGTAGATTTCTCACAATAAACAACACCATCATGACGACAAAACAACATGACATCAAAAAACACAATCCAATAGCACATTTAATAGATCACTGAAGCTGGAGACTCAAATCTCTTTGCGTTCCCGTTGTCTTGTCATTCTTCAGAACCGTTGTACGGCTGTGCGGTTGCCTAATTTTGCGCATGGGGAAGGAGCTTGCCTCTCACTTTGTTCATGGTGCCGGACAGACTTGTTTCCTCTGCAAGCAACTTGTTCGCCAATGACAGTGAAGTTAAGAAATTGTCCATGGTGACATTTCTCATAAGGTCTCCGACATTCGCTCACCTGCTGACCGATATAGATATTTTCACAGATATTGAAAGCCGTTCAACATGTACAATTACGCCTACTATGACTGTGTAGCCTACTCCAAGTATGGCCAGAGTAAACTGATAAGACTGCTTTTATTTAGTGGACTGAAGTAGGGTACATACCATTTTAAGATTAGAATGGATCAGTACAATAGAATGCCCCCCCCCCCCTGTTCTTCATTCATAATTGGTGATTACATAATTATGCATCGTTTGCTTCCCCTCGCTCATCAACTCACCCATTCTCCCCTTTTCTCCCCATCATACTGGAGAATACGTTTCCACTTCTCCAGAGTCCAATTGTGGCAAGCTTTACACTACTCCAGCTGATTGTTGGCATTGCGCATGGTGATCTTAGGCTCCCGACGAACAGTTCTTGTGCTGACGTTGCTTCCAGAGGCAGTTTGGAACTTGATAGTGAGTGTTGCAACCGATGACAAACGATTTTTACGCACTTCAGCACTTGGCGATCCCGTTCTGTGAGCTTGTGTGGCCTACCACTTCGCGGCTGAGCCGTTGTTGCTCCTAGACGTTTCCACTTGACAATAACAGCACTAACAGTTGACCGGAGCAGCTCTAGAAGGGCAGAAATTTGATGAACTGACTTGTTGGAAAGGTGGCATCCTATGATGTGCCACGTTGAAAGTCACTGAGCTCTTCAGTAAGGCTATTCTACTGCCAATGTTTGTCTATGGAGATTGCATGGCTGTGTGCTCGATGTTATACACCTGTTAGCAACGGGTGTGGCTGAAATAGCCAAATCCACTAATTTGAAGGAGTGTTGGGGAGACATACTTTTGTCTACATATAGTGTATGTGTGAAATTCATTTTGGTATAGTTTAGATTCAGTTTTGAGGCAATTATTGGTGTGATTATCAGAGAAGGAGAGGCCGTGGGGAAAACAATACAAAAAAGTTACTTGTCCTCCTCAAACTGGTTCTAGCTCCATTTCTTTTTATGATATTAAGATTTTAGCACCAACAGTGTGTTGTTTAGACTTATTTAGGAAAAGTCAAGGACGGATATTGACTTAAATGGCAGAGTAATAAATAACTACAAAATCATGAACAGTCACAATGACTGCTTTAGCGGTTCTCGTGCTAATGCAATTCAATCCTTATACCTCCAGAGACACACAGCCTTTGCAACATTTGCGAGTGAAAAGTCTGCAGCAAAGGTAGGCTAATTGTTTCTGCCTTCAGTAGCAGTTCATTATCATATTACATGATGTAAATTAGAATTCTAGTAAAACCTGTATTCTCTCCCCTGTCCTGCAGGCTCTGAGCAGGCTTCACCAGCTACAGATCCTCAACCATACCCTGGTGGTGGAGTTTGCCAAAGACCAGGAACATGTTACAGTGCTGAAAGACCCACCTGTGTCAGACAGGTAATTTACCTCAACTAGGTGAGGCAGTCAAATATGTTCAATTGTAAAGCAGAACTTGTCTAGTGTGTATTAAACCCTTTATTCTTCTCAGTGCAACAGATGGCAAAGATGTGAAGAAGAAAAAGGAAGTGACACAACCGAGTATACCACTAATAGAGACTGGCACTGCACCCAAACTCGGGTAATTGTGTGCCTGCATGTGTGTGTCTTGAGACTGATGCTGTGCGTGTGTGTGTGTGTGCTGCCTGGGGGGAGACTGACTAAGACTCAGCCGGAATCTCCAATGAGGAGCTGTCAGCATTCTCATGTCCAATTGTAACCCCAGGTCTCAGGTCTGTGGCTGAGCACATCAGCAATGGCAGGTCAGGTCTGTGGCTTGGTGCTCGGCAGTGACATCAGCAGTGGCAGGACATCTGCCGCTGCCAGTTGGTGGCACCAGGTGGCCTTTGATAAAGACACTCAGGGCTGAGGTGTAAGGTGTCATGCCACTATGAGAAGTCTCCTATCCTATACATCACACACATGGGAGGTTGATTTGTCTGTCAGTTATTTGAGAGTATGTGCATAATCGTTGTTGGATGAAATGCATGTGTACAGTAATTTTTTGTAATTACGTGGCTTTGAAGCTCCAGTAAGCCTACAGCAAGACTTGCAGCAAGTTGTGCTTTAGGGGCGGTTTCTCATTCCTATACTGAAAGTGTTTTTCAGTCCAGGAATAGGCTTATTCCAGGAAAGCAGCCCATTGAGTTCATGTTCCCTGCACAGTCAGTTACAAAATATTATTTTTAATGCAGGTAATGGCTTTTTTAATTAAAAGGCCCCCATACCCTGAGTGTAAATAGACTTTCAATTTAATGAGTTTCAGCCTCTATGGCTGGCCCAGCACTGAACAGGGCCTAGTCTAAGCTCAGACCTTAGTCATTACATGAGAACAGACCTTGAATAGATGCTGAGATAGCATACTGTTCCCAACGTCCCTGAAGAGGAAGTGTGATATTGAGTGTATTTCAGTCGCATAGCCAAAGCCCGCTACTAAACCTCGGTAGCCTGCTTACATATTTATGCGGCCCCATTATTTAGACATATATTGTTTCTGGTATTATTCTTGCGTGTTGGGAGACCGTACGTTCGTAGGTAGCGCTTGACATGTTTTATGTGCTAATTATTCTCTTTCCTGTGGCTTTTTTTGTCCCTCATTCGCTGTAGGTTGAAATTTCAATCAAATCCCAGTCTGAAATATTTATATCCACCTCCTTCGAATGGGATCCTGACAAACATAACACATGCCCTTCTGAGCGTACCAAACTTTTACGTTCAGGTGAGTATATCTTGCAAAGTGATATTTCCTTCTGTGTTGGTTTATTTTAGAAATCATGCTGGGAAATGTATTTATTCAAATATATATTATTCCTCATATCTCTGCTTTTATTTATTCCCCAGTTAGATGTCCTTCTTTTAACCTTAGAGAAAAACAATTGTGTTAACAAAATATTGACTCAGAACATTAAAAAAAAGCGTTATCCCTAGTGTTTGTTTTTTTACCACATCCAACACACTTTAAAGATCATACAGAAAATGATTGTGCGTTGCAAATTATAATATTAAGACTAAGTGGGAGGCATGAGTAAAGGGTTTAACATTTGCCTCCATGCTACTGGGCTGCCCTTCTTACTCTGTGGAAACTATTCACATTTGGAGTAGCTCATAATGGTCTCTTGGTGGCGCTAGTGTGTTGTGGAAGAGCATGCCATTGTCCTAACAATGCAGGCACTCTCCTCACTCACTACCTCACCCACTGTATAGTTCCATTGGTAAACGTTGCAGACATATGCTTTCCTTGCAATCTGTGTTGCATATGAAGCTGAGGTCACAATGACTGTGTGTTTGTGTTGCATAGATGTCAAAACCAGTAGATGGTGATAATGCTGATTAGAGGTCGACCGATTGTGATTTTTCACCGCCGATACCGATTATTGGAGGACCCCAAAAATGCCGATACCGATTAATCTGACTATTTATTTTTAAATACATATATATATATATATATATATATATATATATATATATATATATATATATATATATATATATATATATATATATATATATATATATTTGTAATAATGACAATTACAAAAATACTGAATGAACACTTTTATTTTAACTTAATATAATACAGAAATAAAATCAATTTAGTCTCAAATAAATAATGAAACATGTTCAATTCAGTTTAAATAATGCAACAACAAAGTGTTGGAGAAGAAAGTAAAAGTGCAATATGTGCCATGTAAAAAAGCTAACGTTTAAGTTCCTTGCTCAGAACATGAGAATATATGAAAGCTGGTGGTTCTTTTAACATGAGTCTTCAATATTCCCAGTTAAGAAGTTTTAGGTTGTAGTTATTATAGGACTATTTCTCTCTATACCATTTGTATTTCATATACCTTTGACTATTGGATGTTCTTATAGGCACTTTAGTATTGCCAGCCTAATCTCGGGAGTTGATAGGCTTGAAGTCATAAACAGGGCTGTGCTTCAAGCATTTATAAGAGCTGCTGTTTGAATGAATGCTTATGAGCCTGCTGCTGCCTACCACCGCTCAGACTGCTCTATCAAATATCAAATCATATACTTAATTATAAAATAATAAACACACAGAAAAATGAGCCTTTGGTCATTAATATGGTCAAATCCGGAAACTTTCATTTCGAAAACAAAACGTTTATTCTTCCAGTGAAATACGGAACCGTTCTATATTTTATTGAATGGGTGTCAGCCCTAAGTCTAAATATTGCTGTTACATTGCTCAACCTTCAATGTTATGTCATAATTATGTAAAATTCTGGCAAAATAATTACAGACTTTGTTAGGAATAAATGGCCATTCAACAGTTCGCAACAAGCCAGGCGGCCCAAACTGCTGCATATACCCTGACTCTGCTTGCACTGAACGCAAGAGAAGTGACACAATTTCCCTAGTTAATATTGCTTGCTAACATGAATTTCTTTTAACTACATATGCAGGTAAAAAAAATATTCTGTGTATTGATTTTAAGAAAGGCATTGATGTTTATGGTTAGGTACATTATTGCAACGAATGTGCTTTTTTTGCGAATGCGCTTTTGTTAAATCATCACCCGTTTGGCCTAGTTGAAGTAGGCTGTGATTCGATGATAAATTAACAGGCACTGCATTGATTATATGCAACGCAGAACAAGATAGTTAACCTAGTAATATCATCAACCATGTGTAGTTAACTAGTGATTATGTGAAGATTGTTTTTTATAAGATAAGTTTAATGCTAGCTAGCAATTTTACCTTGACTCCTTGCAGCCACAAGGTTCTTTTGATGGTGCACTCGCGTAACCGGTGGTCAGCCTGCCACGCAGTCTCCTCGTGGATTGCAATGTAATCGGCCATAATCGGCATTCCACAAAGGCAGATTACCGATTGTTATCGGCCATGCCGATTGATCGGTCGACCTCTAGTGCTGATGTCATCCACGTATTCCTATTGAAAACTCCTGTTGGCGCATGAAGCCGAAAGTATTTCAATTTGAATTGTGCCATATTGCTGAATGGCACCAAAAAATCGCTGCGGATCATGGTGAAAGTGGCCATAACTCGCAAAGGATCATGGTTGATGTAGTCGTTTCATCCTGACAGAGGGTCAACTATAGCCTCCTCGTAGCCTGCTCACCCGTGATTTGTTTGTGTCAGCATGTATGATGACAAATGTAGTAGTCAGAATGGATCACTATTTCATCAAATATTTCGATTTGTACCGAACGTTCAAATAATTCACTGTGGGTATTGAACTTGTTCATAATAAACTAATTTTAACATTTTTGGGGGGCCGATCTGGCGATCATAATTTACACATTAGCCGCCTAGCAAAGCTTGTGACTTCGCGCTCCAGACGAGACACTTGGGGCCTGGTTGCTAGTGTGTGTTTGTGATGTTAGCACAGTCACGCCAATCTGCCCAGACGTTTTACAATAAATAATTTGATGCAGAGCTTCAGCTAGCTAAGCCTTTAAGTAGTGGAGCATTGTAGTCTGGGTGCTACAGTACCGTGTGTTGTCATCCAACAGGTCCTTCACCTGATGAACAAGATGAACCTACCGTCTCCGTTCGGCCCCATCACAGCAAGACCTCCGATGGTGAGATTACCGGATCGCACGCCAACACACAGATTAGTAGATTATATACTACCTTCATTTCATATTCTAAAACACAGATTAATAATTTATAGATTATTCAATAGCTAGATTAAGGGGACCATACTCCGAAAAGCCCCAGAATATTGTCACAACTAGACTAGATTGTCCAATACCTGTATATTATACACTAGTTAGATTTCAATCCCATCTGTGGATGTAGACTAGTGTTACAACTTTGTGTGTGATTGTATGAAAGATTGTGTACTGTAGCAGGTATTGTAAATTCAGGCCTCAATGAATATACTCTCTCTTTCTACCCTTAGTATGAGATGCATCCTGCCCCTCCTCCACCAATGCCGCCCCCCTATCCTCCCCAATACCCCCCCTTACCAGCAGATGAGATGGACCTCTCCAGCCAGGAGGGGTCTGAGTATGAGAGTGGAGATGACGAGGACAAAGAGAGGTGAGGGACCAATCACACTACTTTATTGGCGATTGATTGAAATTTCAACCAATAAAGTCAGTTTAGAGGCTGCCCCCGTCAATGTATTTTGGTCTCAAGCCAAATGATTACAAGAGAGATGAGATTTTGGCGTTTTTGTGTGGTAGCTGTACCTGTTTTATTTTTCTTCACAGCTAGGAATTTGCACGAGCATATCCAAATGGGTTGTTGCAATGAATGTTGAGTCACATTATTCTGACAATATTTCACAGTATACCACTATTTCCCCTGTGCCATTTCTAGAGCAGTCATCATTTGCACAGTGGCATGAATGTCTAGGCTGCCTTTATTTTCTTTTGTTGATTTCTTCTCCAGGATGATTCGCCTGATGGGTCTGGTCAACCAAGCATGCAAGAGACCTCTGAGAACTAAAGTGTCCTCCAAGAGAAAGAAACCCAAGTTCAAGGACCTTCTCTTTGTCCCCAAGCCCGACTCTCAGAGGTACTCAGCCGCTCATGCACATCAACCCTCTCCCTTTTCTTCTTAATCTATTCTCAACTTTAAAATATGCAGTTTTCTGTTTGAAAGGTACAGGGTTGTCTGTCTGAAGGGCCAGACAACACAACTAGCTGTGAAGGATTTGTCCTCCTTCCAGATATTTCTTACTCGTAATAGTCCACCAATGTGGCTTCGACTGCATATTGGATATCTGCCTACACCTTGTGTAACCCCAAAATAGATCAGACCACAAACTCAGTTTGAAGAGTGTAGAAATACAACAAACGCACCCTAAATGTTCCCTAAGTCTACTCAGTGGCCTGGGAAATATCAAGCTGACCAGAAAAAAATATTAACAAGCTAGATTCACAGATAAATACAGTTTACTATGCCCAGTGCCAGACCTTGGTGTTTAGTGGGGTATGTTAGCTTTCTTGTACCAGACTCTGGTGTTTAGTGGGGTGTTTAGTGGGTTATGTTAGCTTTCTTGTACCAGACTCTGGTGTTTAGTGGGGTGTTTAGTGGGGTATGTTAGCTTTCTTGTACCAGACTCTGGTGTTTAGTGGGGTATGTTAGCTTTCTTGTACCAGACTCTGGTGTTTAGTGGGGTATGTTAGCTTTCTTGTACCAGACTCTGGTGTTTAGTGGGGTATGTTAGCTTTCTTGTACCAGACCCTTGTGTTTAGGGGTATATTTTAGCTTTCTTGTGGTCTCAGTGCTCCAGGGCCCATCTTGCAGCCATCAGATGTGTTTGAGCAGCCCCAGCCCTGCGGACAGAAGAAGATTGAGTTCCACATTTCAGCAGACATGTCAGCCATACTGGAAGGAGGAGGAGGCAACTCCACCCAGCAACAGGAGCCCACTGAGGAGGCTGAAGGTAGGGCCTTCGACTCGGACTCGCCACAAGGCCAGGCTGCACCACTCTGGGAAACATACCGACTACCCACAGTTTCAGTGGTCTAAGGTTACATCCAAAATGGCACCCTATTTCCTATATAGTGCACTACATTTGGCTTTGGTCAAAAGGAGTGCACTATATAGGGAATAGGGTGCCATTTCAAAATGAATCCATAAGTAATTTACAGTACTAGTCAAAAGTTTGGACACACCTACTCACTCGAGGGTTTTTCTTTATTCTTTATTGTAGAATAATAGTGAAGACATCAAAACTATGAAATGGCACATATGGAATCATGTAGTAACCCAAAAAGTGTTAACCAAATCAAAATAGGTTATAGGCCACACAAAGGTTATAATACAGCTTTAGCATATTTTAGCCCATTTTGAATGGTAATAATGAGTACTCATAGAATTATGTGAAAGGAATTTGAATTGGAGCATCTGTGATTCCATGTTTACAATACATGGATTAATTTCAATCAGTAGCCGCACCCCTAGAGGAATCACAGGATATGCTGTATTGTATTTTAACGCTTCTATAGAATGCACTATAGAATTATCAAAGCAGGAAGGTGTTTCACTATCAGGATTAGAGAAATGTCATCTTTTGGCACTGTTGTCGTCACCTGCCACCCTGACTGGCTGTCTCAGCTTGTCTTATCTTCTGTCTCTTATAAGCCACCCTCTTCCCATGAATCCACTCTCGTCCCAACTCCCGAGAAATAAAACATATCTAAAAAATCCAGGGCAAAAGATTGTCTAATGCATAGAAGACAAACTGGCAGGTTGGTTTTTGGATTAGTCTTGTTTTGGGGCGCTGATAAACAACCCGTTTTAAATTATGCGAAGGGGGTTGGGGTGTGATGAGGAGGATCATTTGAAAAAAGGATCTAGTTCTCTACTGAGAACGTATCAGAACAGCCCTGGCGTTCCGCCGCGGTGGGCGAGCACGCGCAAGCTGGATGTGTGTGACAAGTTTCCAGAGGTTTTTTATAAGCTCGCTGCTCTTCATCATTTTGTGTGTGTGTGTGTGCGCGCACCTCAGAGTTAACCTCCAGGCTACAGTTCCCAACTACTTTTTTTCCTCAGCCTCAAGTGAAAGTTCCATGGAGCAGTGCGTGCTGAAGGCTCTGTTTTAAAACTGCATAGCAGTCAGTAGCAGTCAACAAATGCTTTAACAAACGTATAATTTATTGCAGCTTGTCCACTCATTACAGTAGACTGGTTCAGCCTAAACACATAAGATTTCCAATGTATTTATTACATAAGCCAAATGTAACATGACAATTGAGACTAATAATCCCCTATTTGTCCCAGTAGCAGCTGAGGAGATGCAGGCCACCACCACTACAGAGGAGGATCCAGGGGAGGGCTTTGGGAAGATCTACCCTGCCGCCCAGGCCTCCCAACTGGAGGAGGACAGTGATGAGGACGAGGATGTCCCCAATGATGTCATCTCCAGGAAGGAACTGGATAAGGGACGGCTGTCCAGAGACGGTACACTTACCTACCAGATCACTAGTCTGTTACTACAGCCTTTGATCAACAGACAGAGACGGTACACTTCTCACTTTACCAGACCACTACACTACTCTATCTGGGTAGCTCAGACGCCACTCTCTAAGCATTTCAATGTTTGAAAGGGCACCATTACTTGAAAAGTCTGAGAGAAATGCGTAGTGTCTGGATTTGTAACTGTTGTGAAGCGTTGTTGGCAATGGGTCCGCTAGGCTGGTTGTTTGGTTGCAGCTCACTTGTTTATAAAGATCAAATGGAAAAGAAAATGGGGGTGTTGAGATCAAACATGCTTTTTAATGTAGCAATGTATTCTGACTGTAGGGAGTGACTCAATGTTTGGCCTTGAATTGAAATAAGGTTTGAATTGCCATCAGATTGGCAGAGGCACCCCTGTGGTCTTCTGTAGCTGTGTTTATTGAAGTAGGACTGGGGTTGACTGGGTTCTTCTCTTACCTCTTTTAAACCAGAGATAAAAAGGATGTCTGTGTATAAAAATTATGAACCTGGAGAGCCGACCAGCAGACTTTACGTGAAGAACATCGCCAAGTCAGTGGAAGAGAAAGTAGGTACCTTTATACTATAGAATTGGCAAACATTCAATATGTATGTTTATTTTACACACATTTGCTTCTTGTCTTCTGCTTCTACTGTCTAATTGCATCAAATCATGTACAATGTGATGTTAAGATGACTATGTTGATGGTAGCTATTTGTTCTCTGTATTGCAGGATCTGAAATACATCTATGGGCGATACATCGACGTTTCATCTGAGGCAGAGAGAAATATGTATGTATGAAGACATTTCTTGCAGTGTACGGTGCTTCAAATAAAAAATGTAGGATATCTTCATGAGAACGATGTGCGCCACTTCTCTCCCCCAGGTTTGACATAGGGAATGTGTAGACTAGGTATCAGTGAGAATAACCTCTCCGTTGTCTCTGCCTAAGGTTTGACATAGTGCTGATGAAGGAGGGTCGTATGAAGGGCCAGGCATTCGTTGGTCTCCCAAGTGAGAGGAGTGCAGAGAAGGCCCTGAGAGACACCAACGGTTACGTCCTCTATGACAAGCCCCTCGTCGTCGTATCCTTTACTTCTAATCCCTTATAAACAGACCAATATATACTTTCAACAATCATTAAGAATATACTTGTTTAGTTCGTTTAAAAAATGTAATCAAAACAGTTTTAACAGTTATAAAGCTGGGTTGGTTTTGAAATTTTTCAGAGATACATATTACGCTTAGTGGATCACAGTTTGTGTGATGTTTCCTGTACAATATTTTAACTCTTTCAGACCTTAACTCAGACCTTCCAGTCGTTTGCCAGGTCTGCCAGACCTAAAGCGGACACCCCGGACCCCAAGAAAGGACCCAAACGAACCCGATGAACAGGTGAGAATCGTTCTTCTGCTCTTCTAGGTCCATATTATGTTGTCTCACTGACTTTTGAAAAAGAGAAATGGAACTCTTGAAATATAACTCCTGTGCTGAATGTTGATTCAAAGATAGGCCTAATCTGAGAAATTCAAGCTATTTATTTGTGAAATTATAGTAGTTCTGTATATAAAACATGATCCCTATATTTATCTAAAACACTATCTGTATCTTTAAATTTTTTGTTGAAGATATTGATGTCAAGTTGAAGTTACATGGTGATAGTGTGGCCCAGCAGTCAGTACCATTCGTATCCTTCTGATTCTGTCATATCCTTTCCAAAGCACATCATACCATCACGATTCCTGTGTTTTCCTCCTCTTTGGTACACATTAGACCCATAGACAACCATGCCGTTCTGAAATTACCTTGGAGTTAAAACGCCAAACATTAAGCATAGCTCTCATATCCAGTGAAATCAATAGCAGTTTTACAATGATAGGTTACAACCTAACTGCCTAACATAATTTTTTTTAAAGAAATCACAGTATACAGGCTTATGGGTTTTTCTTTTCTGATGAGGGACATAATACACACCTGTTTGTATCCTTCCAACATGCACACACTGATTCTTGCAGAAATGGTAGCGCCTGGAGTCAGTGTTATTTATCTGAAATGTTCTTCTCCCCTGATAATAAAAAAAAATGTTGCTGTGAGATGTAGTATTTTTAATCTGTGAAAATCAATATTCAATATTTGACATCTCCCCTGTTTGGTTCTGAACTACAGGTGATGGAATCCTCTGCAAACTGAAGACAACACGTTAGGAATATAATTTCTTCAGTTTTTTTTTTTTTTAAATAAAATATTTTTTATATATATTGTCTGTCTATAAATACCTACTAGTCCACTGTAAGGTCTTTTTTTGTTTAATAGTTTTTTTTATGGTACATGTTACATAATCACACAATGTCAAATTTGCCTAATTAGAAAATATAAATATGAATTTACACAATTTTGTATCATTGGTGAACTATCTGTAGGATCACAGGAGTTTTTAACCTCAGAGAAAGTGAGAACTGAACAGGAAAGAGAGAGTAGGTAAATATAGACAGTGAAAGCAATTTGAAATCTGAATTGGCTGTGAGCTGCAGCAACAGATGGTGGTGTCAACGCTGTAGACTAGAGTAACACACTCCTGACGAGACAAACAAACACGGACTGTGAGAGATGCTGGTAGGCAGGGACTGAGTCCGTAAACTTGGCTGTACCCTGCTGGCTGTACTCTGGATTCGTGATGATTGCTAGATTTTATTGGGGATGGGGCAAAGTGCACACTGGAGGAAGGTGAGCAGTGCAATTAAAACAGACATTGTTTTTTATTAAAGTCACGTTTCTTGTATTGTCAGTCCCATGCCTTGTTTCATGAAGATAATCAGTCACCCATTCATATCTTAAGCACCGATATATGGTATTCGCAATGTATGGTAGCGTTTGCATGACTTGCAACTACTGGTAGAGATACTGACCAGGGTATCTTAGTTACTGCCCACCGAGGGTGCCTGATCTGTGGGCTTCAGAAGAGGAACAGCTCCCTGCTTTAGGGCCTGTTATAAACAAGCCCCTTCAAATGCTACAGACTGGCTGTGTTGTCTGAGAAGCAGCTTGCAACTGGACTGCATGGACCTGATGAGCAAACATGAAGGTGAGTCATTTAGAATTATAGGCTACTGCAGATGTGGTATTGAATGATACAAACACACTAGTTACAAATATCTGGTGCGACAGGACTTTACCACTGGCAAAATTTGTGAACAGACAAACTAGTATCCTTTGCAAATGAATGCTTTTTTTTGCATTGAAACATTTGTTCAATCATTCCCATGTAATTGGTTGTGGGACTTATATTAGTGTTCGTGAGGTTTCTTTATCTCACGTTGAGGTTTCACTAGAGGCCTTATGGAAGCAGAAAATGTGTCTGTAAAATGTCCATATTTTGACTAAACGTAATACTTGCAAGACTAGGTGGGATCTTTTTTTGTCGCTGAAATGGATTATGCGACAATTGTGGTGGAAACGCTTTTGTGCGGGATTGTTTATATAGAAACCATCCCATTAAATTTGTAGTCACGCGATGTTTCATGTTACCTCCACGTGGAAAAACATGCCGAGTTTATAGACAGATGGAATAAATTGTGAACTTTATAACTTATTTCGTGGCTTAATTTATGGTGGTTAGGTGCACGGCGATGAGCTTCATGCACATTTCCACTAAATATCGAGGGTGGGCTATTTGAATTATGCTGGTGACATGATCGGTGCTTGGCTGCCAATAATAAAATAAAAGTGATCTGGCGTTTATCTAGCCCAAACGCCGGCTGATGGCGCTATTGAGTCGTTTCATTTATTGTTCAAGTGAATGCTTGCATTGCTATAAACTTGTATCCGCTGTGGATCGGTTCGTGAATAAACAGTCTTCATTCAGGCTCCAAAGACATATATTTCCTTCTAAATTCGATTGAATGAAAAGGCGAAAAAATACGGAAAATATTACTACTAAGTGATACAACATTTTCCACCAGCATGTGACGAATGCCTAGTCCCGGATATTGCATTCAGTCAATCAGGTTGCTGAAGTCTGTTGTTTACCCCTGGCTGAACTAGGGAAGCATTAGCCATAGCATGGTGATGGAAAATGGTGCTTCGTAAAGAACGTCTGCATATTTTCCCTTTTTTATATATTTTTGTCTTCTCGCCATTAAATCGAGTTAAGGAGGTAATAGTCATCGTTGCAGCCTGAATATAATGTTTTATGTACAAACCGGTCCACAGGGAAAACCAGTGTATAGCTCATGCATGCATTCCCTTTGTACAGTAAAATAAAACAACTTAATATCGCTATCTGCCGGCCTTTTTATCCATATCAGTTTTTGTGACAAAACCATAGGTAGAGTTGAAGATGTGATGGAATTCAGTTCAACTTAGATTTTTTATTGCGTACATTGGAACTTAACCACAAAAGTGTATATATATATATATATATATATATATATATATATATATATTATTTTTTGTAATTGTTATAATAAAATAAAAAAATGTAGCTGGTATTCCCATGTGGTCATCGTACCAGTACTAACATGTTTTTTTAACCCGTTTTCTCCCCGAATTTGGTCCCTTGGCTCATCTCTGCAACTCCTCAATGGGAGAGGCGAAGGTCAAGCCATGTGTCCATCGAAACATGACCCACTTGGTCGCCTACTTCTTATCACGCTGCTCGCTTGACCCGGATGTCAGCCGTACCAATGTGTCGGAGGAAACAGTTCAACTGACGACCGGAGTCAGCTTGCAGGCGCCGGCCCTGTCACAAGGAGTCGCTAGAGCATGATGAAACAACAAAAGCCCCACCGGTCAAACCATATACTACCCCGGACGGCGCTGGGCCAATTTTTCACAGACCAATGGGGCTCCCGGTCACAGCCGGTTGTCCGGTGCATTGCTTTTGACCGCTGCGCCACCCAGGACCAAAAGTGTTTTTTTAATGTATACTACATTATCACTCACGGCCTTTTATCCACAACATGTCAGTGTTGATGAACACCCCTCTGGAGGGAACATTTGCATATCGTTTTTATGCAGATTTTAGAATATTCACATGAAAATCTGTTTCACCAGTTGGATGGAAACCTAGGTATTGTAATCAATTAATCATTCACTTGTGTCATTGCCTCCACCAGGTAAAAGCTAAACTTTGTGGCTGCCTGTTGGCTCTGGGTCTTGGAGTAGGCCTCTCCCAGTACCAGTCTAAAAGTCACACAAAGCATCACATCCAGCAGGGCAGGTCAACCATAGTCCACCTGTTTGAGTGGCGCTGGAATGACATAGCTGAAGAGTGTGAGCGATATCTGGGACCCAATGGATTTGATGGAGTGCAGGTAGGCTCATGTGTTTTTCTACCAGGCAACAGTACAGTCAAATCACATTGTATTTCTGTTGGAAGACCGCTTCTACTTTTAAAGTCTATTACACCATTTAGGTATAAGATCTGATGACCCAGCCTCCACTGTTAACACTACTGATAATATAGATAATATGTACATACACTATAGATGCACATCAATGGAGGCTGCTGAGGGGAGGACTGCTCATAATAATGTCTGGAATGGAGTCAATGGAATAGTATCAACCACTTGTGTTTGGTACCATTCCATTAACTCCATTCCAAACATTATGATAAGTCGTCCTCCCTTCAGTAGCCTCCTCTGGAATGGAATAAATGGAACGATATCGAACACATCAAACATATGGAATCCACTTTTGACTCCGTTCCATTGATTCCATTCCAGCCATTACAGTGAGCCCGTCCTCCAATAGCTCCTCTCACCACCCTCCACTGATGCACATGCACAGTAGGTATTCCTCATAGAAATGACTGATAATTGATACATTTTACAGACTATATTCTTCATAGAAATGTCTTTTACTAGATCTCCCCTCCCAGTGAGAACGTGGTGGTGACTAAACCATGGAGACCGTGGTGGGAGAGGTACCAGCCAGTCAGCTACAACCTCTGTTCCCGCTCTGGAACCCAACAGGAGCTCCGAGACATGGTCTGCAGGTGCAACAATGTCGGGGTAATGATGATGGAACATGATTCCTTTGAATTCATTTATAGAAGGAAAAATGGACATGGTTATATACATTTTGAGAAAGATGTCTTGGTTCAATCATTTCTCATCTCATTTGTTGTCATCTCATTGGTTATGCAATGGGTTATTGCATAATGGGTTATGCAATGGATTTCTTGAGAAGAGACATAATTTAACTCATTTGTACGAGAGGGATGTACCAAATTTCTGTTTTAATTGTTAGGGAAGGAACACAACTGCCTTCAGATACTGTACTGCATGCGTTTTGACCTCATTGTGTAAATATATTTGAATAGTGTGAACGAGAGCCTTATATTAAGACACAACATGTACAGTGCCTTCAGAAAGTATTCACACTCTGACTTTTTCCACATAGTGTTGTGTTACAGCCTGAATTTAAAATGGATTAAATTGAGATTTTGTGTCACTAACCTACACACCATACCTCAAAATGTCAAAATTGAATTATGCAGAAATGTTTTTAGTCAATAAGTATTCAACCCCTTTGTTATGGCAAGCCTAAATAAGTTCAGGAGTAAAGATTTGCTTAACAAGTAACATAGTTGCATGGACTACAATAATAGTATTTAACAGGATATTTGAATGGCTACCTCATTTCTGTACTTCACACATAAAATTATCTGTAAGGTCCCTCAGTCTAGCAGTGAATTTTAAACACAGATTCAACCACAATGACCAGGGAGGTTTTCCAATGCCTCGCAAGGAAGGGCACCCATTGGAACAGTAGATGGGTAAAACAAAAAAGCAGACATTGAATATCCCTTTGAGGACGGTGACCTTATTAATTACACTTTGGATGATATATCAATACACCCATTCAAGACAAAGATACAGGTGCCCTTCCTAACTCAGTTGCCGGAGAGGAAGGAAACCGCTCAGGGATTTCACCATGAGGCCAATGGTGATTTTAAAACAATTATAGAGTTTAATGGCTGTGATAAGAGAGAACTGAGGATGGATCAACAAAAGTATAATTACTCCACAATACTAACTAAATGACAGAGTGAAAAAAAGGAAGCCTGTACAGAATATAAATATTCCAAAACGAATCTTGTTTGCAATAAGGCACTAAAGTAAAACCGCAAAAAATGTGGCAAAGAAATTAACTTTATGTCCTCAGTACAAAGAGTTATGTTTGGGGCAAATCCAACACATCACTGAGTACCATTCTTCATATTTTAAAGTATGGTGGTGGCTGCATCATTTTATGGGTATGCTTTTCATTAGCAAGGAATAGGGAGTTTTTTTAGGATAAGAAGAAACAGAATAGAGCTAAGCACAGGCAAAATCCTAGACTAAAACCTGGTTTTGTGTGCTTTCCAACAGACACTAGAAGACAAATTCACCTTTCAGCAGGAAAATAACCTAAAACACAAGGCCATATACAGTTGAAGTCAGAAGTTTACATACACCTTAGCCAAATACATTTAACTCAGTTTTTCACAATTCCTGACATCTAATCCTAGTAAAAATTCCATGTCTTAGGTCAGTTAGGATCACCACTTTATTTTAAGAATGTGAAATGTTAAATCTCTCTCTCTACTATTATTCTATTTCAGCTTTTATTTATTTCATCACATTCCCAGTGGATCAGAACTTTACATACACACAATTAGTATTTGGTAGCAATGCCTTTAAATTGTTTAACTTGGGTCAAACATTTCGGGTAGCCTTCCACAAGCTTCCCACAATAAGTTGGGTGAATTTTGGCCCATTCCTCCTGACAGAGCTGGTGTAACTGAGTCAGGTTTGTAGGCCTCCTTGCTCGCAGACGCTTTTTCAGTTCTGCCCACACATTTTCTATAGGATTGAGGTCAGCGCTTTGTGATGGCCACCCCAACACCTTGACTTTGTTGTCCTTAATTTTGCCACAACTTTGTAAGTATGCTTGGGGACATTGTCCATTTGGAAGACCCATTTGCAACCAAGCTTTAACTTCCTGACTGATGTCTTGAGATGTTGCTTCAATATATCCACATAGTTTTCCTACCTCATGATGCCATCTAATTTGTAAAGTGCACCAGTCCCCCCTGCAGCAAACCACCCCCCCAACATGATGCTGCCACCACCGTGCTTAACGATTGGGATCGTGTTCTTCGGCTTGCAAGCCTCTCCCTTTTTCCGCCAAACATAACGATGGTCATTATGGCCAAACAGTTCTTTTTTTGTTTCATCAGACCAGAGAACATTTCTCCAAAAAATACGATCTTTGTCCCCATGTGCAGCTGCAAACCGCAGTCTTTTTGGAGCAGTGGCTTCTTCCTTGCTGAGTGGCGTTTCAGGTTATGTCGATATATGACTCGTTTTACTGTGGATATAGATGCTTTTGTACCTGTTTCCTCCAGCATCTTCACAAGGTCCTTTGTTGTTGTTCTGGGATTGAATTGCACTTTTCGCACCAAAGTACGTTCATCTCTAGGAGACAGAACGCTTCTCCTTCCTGAGTGGTATTTTATTTTATTTATTTTTTATTTTACCGTTATTTTACCAGGTAAGTTGACTGAGAACACGTTCTCATTTGCAGCAACGTCCTGGGGAATAGTTACAGGGGAGAGGAGGGGGATGATTGAGCCAATTGTAAACTGGGGATTATTAGGTGACCATGATGGTTTGAGGGCCAGATTGGGAATTTAGCCAGGACACCGGGGTTAACACCCCTACTCTTACGATAAGTGCCATGGGATCTTTAATGACCTCAGAGAGTCAGGACACCCGTTTAACGTCCCATCCGAAAGACGGCACCCTACACACAGGGCAGTGTCCCCAATCACTGCCCTGGGGCATTGGGATATTTTATTAGACCAGAGGAAAGAGTGCCTCCTACTGGCCCTCCAATACCACTTCCAGCAGCATCTGGTCTCCCATCCAGGGACTGACCAGGACCAACCCTGCTTAGCTTCAGAAGCAAGCCAGCAGTGGTATGACGGCTACGTGGGCCCATGGTGTTTATACTTGTGTACTATTGTTTGTACAGATGAATGTGGTATCTTCAGGCATTTGGCAATTGCTCCCAAGGATGAACCAGACTTGTGGATGTCTACCAATTTTTTTTCTGAGGTCTAGGCTGATTTTTTTTTTTTATCCCATGATGTCAAGCAAAGAGGCACTGAGTTTGAATGTAGGCTTTGAATTTCATCCACAGGTACACCTCCAATTGACTCAAATGATGTCAATTAGCCTATCAGAAGCTTCTAAAGCCATGACATAATTTTCTAGAATTTTCCAAGCCGTTTAAACGCACAGTCAACTTAGTGTATGTAAACCTCTAACCCACTGGAATTGTGATACAGTGAATTTAAAGTTAAATATTCTGTCTGTAAACAATTGTTGAAAAAATTACTTGTGTCATGCACAAGGTAGATATCCTAACCAACTTTCCAAAACTATAGTTCGTTGACAAGAAATTTGTGGAGTGGTTGAAAAATGAGTTTTAATGACTCCAACCTAAGTGTATGTAAACTTTCAACTTCAACTGTATACACTGGAGTTGCTTACCAAGACGTCATTACATTTTCCTGAGTGGTCTAGTTACAGTTTTGATTGAAATCGGCTTGAAAATATATGGCAAGACTTGAAAATGGCTGCCTAGCAATGATCAACAACCAACTTGACAGAGCTTGAAGAATTTGAAAAAATGATGTGGAAATGATTTACCCAGACTTACCCAGAAAGACTGACAGCTATAATCGCTGCCAAAGTTAATTCTAACATGTATAGACTCCGGGTTGTGAATACTTATGTAAATGAGCTATTTCTGTATATTCATTTTTCCAAACATTTGCAAAAATGTCTTAAACATGTTTTTACTCTGTCATTATGGGGTATTCTATGTAGCTGGGTGAGAATTTGTATTTACACTGAGTAATATTATAAATGCAACAATTTCAATGATTTTATTGAGTTACAGTTCATAAAAGGAAATCAGTCAATTGAAATATATTAATTTGGCCCTAATCTATAGATTTCACATGACTGGGAATTCTGATATGCATCTGTTGGCAACAGATTCCTTAAAAAATAGGTAGGGGCATTGATCAGAAAACCAGTCAGTATCTGGTGTGATCACCATTTTTCTCATGCAGCGTGACACATCTTCTTCGCATAGAGTTGAGCAGGCTGTTGATTGTGGCCTGTGGAATGTTGTCCCGATCCTCTCCAATGGCTGTGCGAAGTTGCTGGATATTGGCAGGAACTGGAACACACTGTCATACACGTCAATCCAAAACCTCCCAAACCTGCTCAATGGGTGACATTTCTGGTGAGTATGCAGGACATGGAAGAACTGGGACATTTTCAGCTTGCATGGATTAGTACACAATTCCTGGGACATGGTGAAAATTTAGGAGATGGTGTTGTATGAATGACACGACATTGGACCTTAGGATCTCATCACGTTATCTCTGCATTCATATTGCCATCGATAAAACACAATTGTGTTCGTTGCCCCTAGCTTATGCCTGCCCATGTCCAGGGTTGGGTAGGTTACTTTCCAAATATAATCCGTTACAGTTACTAGTTACCTGTCCAAAATTCTAATCAGTAACGTAACTTTTAGATTACCCAAACTCATTAACGTAATCTGATTACATTCAGTAATTTTTTGATTACTTCCCCCTTAAGAGGCATTAGAAGAAGACAACAATGTATGTCACAAATTAAACAACATCTATTGCAGGATAAATCAATGTTCAAGTTTATATAGCAGGCCACATATGGATGTTACATTTTACTTTATGGGTTGGTTAATAATACGATTCAATTATATCTTTACATTAAAAACCAAAGTCTTTCAGAATTCCAGTCATTCCAATAAATGTTACACCCCTTGATCTTCAAAAATAGGACTTGGAAATATGGAAGTATAGATTAGCCAAATTGTTTTACCTGAGCATAACCCCAAAACTAAGGATTTATTAGCCAGGCCTACTCTTATTGTTTATGATTTTGTTGTTATGGAGGACTGACTGGGATCATCGATTTGAGTTGAAAAATAAATGTTGTGCTCATGGAATGGCATGCTTTGAGCACTACTGAAAAGGGCTATTTACATGTTAAAAATGAATGTCATATGCTGTATTTGCTATAGGCTAATTGTTTACCTTTTTGTTGGTCACACTTTGATATCTTGATAATGCAGCTGTTTAAAGGGCAAATTTACAGATGAAACAATAACAAAACGGTCGCCCCACCTCTGTTTTGGTAAAACGCTGAGGAATGGCCCTGGAGAAATGTAACCACTCTCAGATGAATAGACATAGCTATGGATGCAAGGACTGACCTTCCATTATATCAAAATGATGGTTTTAACCATGTTATGAGGCTATACATTGTTTGTTTACATTTACATATGTATACAAACATTGTGTAATATATATATATAACAATTCCATTCAAAAGTTTGGACACACCTACTCATTCAAAGGTTTTTCTTTATTTGAGCTATTTTCTACATTGTAGAATAATAGTGAAGACATCAAAACGATGAAATAACAAATTTGGAATCATGTAGTAACCAAAAAAGTGTTAAACAAATCAAAATATAATGTACATTCTTCAAAGTAGCCAAATGATAGTCCCACTAAGCGCAAACCAAATGGGATGGCGTATAGAATGCTGTGGTAGCCATGCTGGTTAAGTGTACCTTGAATTCTAAATAAATCAATGGCAGTGTCACCAACAAAGCACCATCACACCACCTCCTCCATGTTTCACGGTTGGAACCACACATGCAGAGATCATTCGTTCACCTACTCTTGGTCTCACAAAGACACTGCGGTTGGAACCAAGTCTCCTCTGAACCGTTGATGTTGAGATGAGTCTGTTAGTTGAACTCTCGGAAGCATTTATTTGGGCTGCAATTTCTGAGGAGAAGTTAACTCTAATGAACTTATCCTCTGCAGCAGAGGTAACTCTGGGTCTACCTTTCCTGTGGCGGTCCTCATGAGAGCCAGTTTCATCGTAGTGCTTGATGGTTTTTGCGACTGCACCGGATTGACTGACCTTCATGTCTTCAAGTAATGATGGACTGTCATTTCTCTTTGCTTATTTGAGCTGTTCTTGCCCTGATATGGACTTGGTATTTTACCAAATAGGGCTATCTTCTGTATACCACCCCTACCTTGTCACAACACAACTGATTGGCTCAAACGCATTAAGAATGAAAGAAATTTCACAAATGGACTTTTAACAATGCACACCTGTTAATTGAAATGCATTCCAGGTGACTACCTCATGACGCTGGTTGAGAGAATGCCAAGAGTGTGCAAAGCTGTCATCAAGGCAAAGGATGGCTACTTTGAAGAATCTCAAATATAAAATATATTTGAATGTGTAACACTTTTTTGGTTACTACATAATTCCATGTGTGTTATTTCATGGTTTTGATATATTCGCTATTGTTTTACAATGTAGAAAATAGTAAAAAATAAAGAAAAACCCTGGTATGAGTAGGTATGTCCAAACATTTGACTGGTACTGTATATATATATATATATACAGTACCAGTCAAATGTTTGGACATACCTACTCATACCAGGGTTTTTCTTTATTTTTTACTATTTTCTACATTGTAAAACAATAGCGAATATATCAAAACCATGAAATGGTTATATATGGTTATATATATATATATAATTCCAAAAATGGATGTAGCAACTACAGATTGCCCCTTTTAAGTCTATCAAAAGTGTGTGAGTTTGAGCATGTGTCCATTTACGTCTATGGATGTATTTGTTTTATCTGCATGAATTAGATTGCGTAATAAAAGCCCTACTTTTATTTCATAGTCTGGGATACGCATAAATGCAGCTGTTGCAAGAGCACATTTTTCAACGGCTGTCCACTGGTTTCAAAAACAATAATTGATAGGCAGCTTAAACTTCTTGAATTCAACCATTATTGGGTTTAAATACACATTTAGATTTATGAACAGCCATCCACAACAACCACAATCCATAAGGCGCATATCATAACCCCACCGCCACCATGGGGCACTCTGTTCACAACATTGACGTCAGCAAACCGCTCGCCCACACAACGCCATACACACTGTCTGCCATCTGCCCGGTACAGTTGAAACCGGAATTCATCCAGCATGCCAGTGGCCATTGAAGGTGAGCATTTGCCCACTGACGTCTGTTACGACGCAGAACTGCAGTCAGGTCAAGAGCCTGGTGAGGATGACGAGTGTGCTGATGAGCTTCCCTGAGATGGTTACTGATAGTTTGTGCAGAAATTCTTCGGTTGTGCAAACCCACAGTTTCATCAGCTGTCCGGGTGGCTGGTCTCAGACGATCCCGCAGGTGAAGAAGTTGGATGTGGAGGTCCTGGGCTTGCTTGGTTGCATGTAGTCTGCGTTTGTGAGGCCGGTTGAGCGTACTGCCAAATTTTCTAAAGCAACATCGGAGGCGGCTTATGGTAGAGAAATTAACAAATTATCTGGCAACAGCTCTGGTGGACACTCCTGCAGTCAACATGCCAATTGTACACTCCCTCAAAACGCAAGATGTCTGTGGGATTGTGTTGTGTGGCAAAACTGTGCATTTTAGAGTGGCCTTTTTTTTTGCCCCCAGCACAAGGTGCACCTGTTATAATGATCATGCTGTTTTATCAGCTTCTTGATATGCCACACTTGTCAGGTGGATGGATTATCTTGGAAAAGGAGAAATTCTCACTGAAAGGGATCTAAACAAATTTGTGCATTTTTGTGTGTATGGAACATTTCTGTAATCTTATTTCAGCTCATGAAACATGGGACAAACACTTTACATGTTTTCTATTTTTGTTCAGTATATTTAATCCATTTTGAATTCAGTATGTAACACAAGAAAATGTGGAATACGTCATTGGGTGTGGAATACTGAAGGCACTGTTTAAGATATAAATAATATTTAAATATAAAGTTCTGGTGTGAATTTCAGGTATGCATGTGGATGTGAACACTTGCAGGTGGGAGCACAGCTGCACTGTACTAAATGCCTTTAGGTCTCATTGTAGATCCATTAAAATAGCGTGAACTACAGCTATGAATGGATGTGATATCTCTTTGAAATACATTTGTGCATCAGTATTAGTGTGGTTATGAACACATCTCCCTCTGCAGGTGAAGATCTATGCAGACGTGGTCATTAATCACATGTGTATGTCTGGCGCGGGCGAGGGGGAGGGCAGACGCCGTTCGACCTGTGGCTCATACTTCAATGCCAGCAAGAGGGAGTTCCCATCTGTGCCCTACTCCGCTTCCCACTTCAACGATGACAAATGCACCACCAGCAGCAGAAATATTGAGACTTACCAAGACATTTATCAGGTATTATTTCAGAGAGAAAATAAGAAGGATAACTCCTTGTAAATACCACTAGACACTGATGGAGACGTATTATGTTCTCTCTCTGCAAACCTCTTTTTTTTTTATAATGTAATGTAATATAAACCCAGAGATCATACACTGTATTGCTTTGGCATTTCAACCCACCAGGTGCGTAACTGTCGTCTGCTAGGTCTTCTGGATCTGGCGCAGGACAAGGAGCATGTGAGGGAGAGGATAGTGGACTACATGAACAGACTGGTGGATATGGGTATAGCAGGTTTTAGGGTGGACGCATGTAAACACATGTGGCCTGAGGACCTGAAGAACATATACAGCAGACTTCACAACCTCAACACCACCTGGTTCACACAGGGATCCAGACCACTCATTTACCAAGAGGTTGGAATGAGAAATGTCCATATGTTGACTTATTGTACTTGTATTATGTATTTAAGTAGGCTATGTATTCTGTTGTTTTAGCCTGAATGGTATCATTTTTGATTGCTTCCAATATTTTTTATGTACTGTGATTTGTCCAACCTGCAGGCTAGTCTAGCAAATATTTTATATATATATATACTTTTTGTCATGAGTTTCCTGTAAGTGTCAATTAAACATTAATGCTGCAGATTTAGGAATTTATCGATCAGCTTCTGACACTGAAGCTGTAGGCCTACTGGGGGCACCACGTTTACTTGTGTGATTTAGCAAAAACACTACATATCCAACAGCAACACATTCCCATTTTCTCTTCAAGATTATCGACCTCGGTGGCGAGCCGATAAAAGCGACAGAATACTCTGGACTGGGTCTTGTCACAGAGTTCAAGTATGGTACTATGCTGGGCTCTGTCATCCGCAAGTGGAACCAAGGGAAACTCTCTGACCTCAAGTATGATATAGTATGCCTCCCAAATGGCACCATATTCGCTATATAGTGCCCTATGTTCCCTGCTGGTCAAATCTAGTGTACTATGAATGGAATAGGGTGCCATTTGGGGGACACACACATAGTACAACATATTGCCATGGTCTAAGAATATAAATATGGCAGATTGTATATCAGCAAATTCTCAAATATATGTTGAACCCTCAGCATTAATGACTAAAGTATATTGTCTAGGTTACTACGTAACCCTGGTTATCTGATGGAGAGAACGAAACATCACTGAAAGAGAACCAGCTTGTGATACTGTGAGAATTCTGACTATTCTGAGGTGAAAATGAGCTTCTACTCTGTTGTTTCAGGACGTGTGGTGAGAGCTGGGATCTGCTGCCCTCAGGCGAGGCATTGGTGTTTGTGGATAACCATGACAACCAGAGAGGGCACGGTGCAGGTGGGGCCTCCATCCTCACCTTCTGGGAGCCCAGGTAGGGACAAATACTGTAGAATCTGATTATAGATGTTGTATAAGTATAGACAAATTATTTCTATCATATATCCCCAGAATGTATAAAATGGCTGTGGCTTTCATGCTGGCCCATCCCTATGGAGTTACGAGAGTGATGTCAAGCTACCGGTGGGATCAACATGTTGTGGATGGAAAGGTATGCTTCTGACAGTCTAAAACTATATAAAAAAAAGTTCTGGTGACTTAAACTGTTAAACCGCAACACTTTAGATCTTTAACCTCACATTGTGTATGACTATGGTCAATGTGACCGCTCGCCTCACGGTCGTGTTGTTCGGCTTGCTACCTGTCTGTTAGGACCAGAATGATTGGATAGGTCCTCCCAGCTTCCCTGACGGCTCCACCAAGCCTGTCCCCATCCAGCCAGACGGCAGCTGTGGGGAGGGCTGGGTGTGTGAACACAGATGGCCCACAATCAGGTGACAGTTTACACCTCCAGATCTCAGTCAGTCAATCATGTTGAATAGTATTGTATTGACCTACTGTAAAGGGTAACACTTTATTTGAAGGGTACTTTAACAAGGACTTCATAACACGTTCGTAAGCAATATGTAAAGCATTCTTAAAAAGTGTGTAACCGTCTCAAATGTGGATGTTGACATAAGCATCTTATGAAAGTGTTATATGAAGTTTTAATGTAAGTCACCTTCGAACAAAGCGTTGTCCATCCAGTAATGTGAGTATTTTGACCTGGTCAATGTACAGTTATTTTGTATGTGTGCTTGATGGTGATTATTATTTTGCTGCACTTCTCTCTCTCTCCTTGTAGAAATATGGTGATGTTCCGTAATGTTGTCGATGGAGAGCCGTTGTCTAACTGGTGGGACAATGGGGGGAACCAGATAGCTTTTGGACGAGGCAACCAAGGCTTCATAGTTATCAACAATGATAACTGGTACGTTTCACCATATGGAAGAAGTTGTAGATAATACATTAGCATATATTTCAATGAATTCCATTAACTTCTCTGGGATATGTGGGAAGAGAGGTCAGCGCCTAGCTACAGAAAAAAATTCTGCCATTTTCACAAAAGTGTCACAAAAGACAGAAATAGCGTTATAATTAATCACTAACCTTTGATGATCTTCATCGGATGGCACTCTCAGAACTCCATGTTAGACAATAAATGTCTGTTTTGTTCGATAAAGTTAATCTTTATGTCCAAAAACCTCATTTGAAATTGGTGCGTTATGTTCAGAAATGCATTGTCTTAAACAAACATCCGGTGAAAGTGCAGAGAGCCACATCAAATTACAGAAATACTCATCATAAACATTGATGAAAGATACAAGTGTTAAACACACAATTAAAGATAAACTTCTCCTTAATGCAACCGCTGTGTCAGATTTCAAAAACGTTTTACGGTAAAAGCACACCATGCAATTATGTTAGGTCCGCGCCTAGCCACAGAAAAACATACAGCCATTTTCCAACCGAGGAGAGGTGTCACAAAACTCAGAAATAGCGTTATAAATATTCACTTACCTTTGATGATTTTCATCGGAATGCACTCCCAGGAATCCCAGTTCCACAATAAATGATTGTTTTGTTTGATAAAATCCATAATTTATGTCCAAATACCTCCTTTTTGTTCGCGCGTTTAGTCCAGTAATCCAAATGCACAACGCGCGAGCACTAAATCCAGACGAAAAGTCAAAAAGTTACATTACAGTTCATAGAAAGATGTCAAACAATGTATATCAATCTTTAAGATGTTTTTATCATAAATCTTCAATAATATTCCAACCGGACAATTCCTTTCTCTTTAGAAATGAAAGGTAACGCAGCTCGCTCTCACGGCTACGCGCGAGACTTAGCTCATGGCGTTCTGCTGGTTCAAACAGCTCTTATTCGCTGCCCCTTCATAGTAGAAGCCTGAAACAAGGTTCTAAATACTGTTGACATCTAGTGGAAGCCTTAGGAAGTGCAACCTGACCCCATTTACACTGTATATTGGATAGGCAAAGACTTGAAAACCTACAAACCTCAGATTTCCCACTTCCTGGTTGGATTTTTTCTCAGGTTTTTGCCTGCCATATGAGTTCTGTTATACTCACAGACATCATTCAAACAGTTTTAGAAACTTCAGAGTGTTTTCTATCCAAATCACTAATTATATGCATATTCTAGCTTCTGGGCCTGAGTAGCAGGCAGTTTACTCTGGGCACCTTATTCATCCAAGCTACTCAATACTGCCCCCCAGTCCCAAAGAAGTTAATTAATTTGTTAGAGGACATTTGACGGAATTGACAAATACTAAAAAGATGATCTCTGAATGGGTAAGGAAATCAATTCCATAACCTAGTAGTCATCCTGCAGTACTTGTTTGTAACACTTTGAGCTATTTCCTATTATTCAGTTCCCTGGATGTGATGCTGTACACCGGCCTTCATGGAGGAACCTACTGTGATGTCATCTCCGGTCAGAGGTCAGGGGGGCGTTGCTCGGGGAAACAGGTGACCGTTGGAGGGGACGGGAGAGCACACTTCACCATCAGCCCCTCTGACCCGGACCCTGTCATTGCCATTCACACGCACTCTAAGCTAGAGTAGGAGCTAATAACACTGCACTTTATACCACACTGTGATATTATAGTTTGTGTATCATTACTGTATTTCAAGTGGTCTTTCTATCGAGGTTTGGAAAGATGATGATTAAGAAATAAGGCACGAGGGGGTGTGGTATATGGCCAACATGTGGTATATTGGCCATATACCACAAACCCCCAAGGTGCCTTATTGCTATTGTAAACTGGTTACCAATGTAATTAGAGCAGTAAAAATACAATGTTGTCATACCCATGGTATACGGTCTGATATACCACAGCTGTCAGCCAATCAGCATTCAAGGCTCGAACCACCCAGATTATACTACAGTAGGCCTACTGAAATGTCATGTGTTATTATGGCTCATATCAATTTGGGTCGTGAAATGCAAACAACAGCTGTGTAAAAACATCATCAATGTTAATTTTATGTCAGATGTGATCATGCACTATAGATTCTGCATGACTCTTCAAATTTAGCGTTAATATACATGCATTTACATTCATTATATACTGTATGTGTTATCATTTGTAAAATACAATTAAATGTCCAGTTGGAAATAGATCAAGTTCCGTTTTTAATTTTACTGACAACTTTCATGTAGTTTTTCTAGAGATACCTGGCCATGGCACAATGATGACAAAACCAGTTTTACAACCTCTCCTAATATTGCTGATGTGGCTTCACATAGTGTGTAAAGAGAACCCAGCCAACTCTAGAGAGTACTCTTGTAATCAGTTTAACAAGACTTTCCTGGAGCAAATCTGTCAATTCCAAGGTGTGCTTATTCATTATCCAACGAGTGATGGCTTTACTATGCATATTTTATGGCTTTAAACCCTGCAAGTTTCATGAAGTTGTCCAAATGAGTAGCATTTAAAACTGAAATTAAGTCATTCATTTTAATCATTTATAGTGGATGTCTCTGATAAGCATTAGCACCATGGTCATCTGTTTTTGCTTCAGCCAGGAGCTGCTTTTCAATAATGCTGCCCATTGATAAACAACTTTGTAGTCACGGAAAGAGACAGAGAGACACACAGAGACACAGACAGATGGAGAGAGACACACAGAGACAGACAGATAGAGAGAGACACACAGAGACAGAGAGAGAGAGACACACACACACAGAGATAGAGAGTCACAGGTAGAGAGAGTGTGAGAGACACACACAGAGAGAGACACAGAGAAATAGAGAGTCACAGAGGGAGAGAGAGTGAGAGAAACACACACACAGAGAGAGAGACAGAGAAATAGAGAGAGAGTCACAGAGAGAGAGAGAGAGACAGAGAGACCGAGAGATAGAGTCACAGAGAGACCGAGAGATAGAGAGAGTCACAGAGGGAGAGAGAGTGAGTGTCCTGAGCAGAAGCCAGATTGGATTTCTAAAAAATTATCGTACAACAGACCACATTTACACCTTCCACACTCTAATTGATAAACAAGTTAACCAAAACAAAGGCTCGTGTTTTGTAGATTTCAAGAAAGCATTTGATTCAATTTGGCACGAAGGTCTTTTTTATAAACTAATAGAAAGTGGTATTGGAGGGAAAACATATGATTTTATTAAATCAATGTACACTAAAAACAAATGTGCGGTTAAAATTGGCAACAAGCAAACATACTTCTTCTCTCAGGGGCGGGGAGTGAAACAGGGCTGCCCAATAAGTCCAACATTATTTAACATCTACATTAATGAATTGGCAAAAACATTAGAAGAATCGGCAGCACCTGATATCACCCTACACAACACTGAAATCAAGTGTCTGCTGTACGCAGATGACCTGGTGCTGCTGTCTCCCACTATAGAGGGGTTACAGCAGCACCTAGATCGTCTTCACAGGTTCTGTCAGACCTGGCCGTTAACCTAAAAAAAACAAATATAATGATATTCCAAAAAAAGGTCGGGAAATAAGGATGACAAATATAAATTCTATTTGGACACATTTCTATTAGAACACACCAAAAACTACACATATCTAGGACTAAATATCAGCAACACAGGTAGCTTTCACATGGCTGTGAATGAGCTGAGAGACAAAGCAAGAAGAGCATTCTATGCCATTAAAAGGAACATCAAAATTGAAATTCCAATTAGAATCTGGCTCAAAATGTTTCAATCGGTTATAGAACCAATTGCTCTATATGGCAGTGAAGTATGGGGTCCACTCTCTAATAATGAATTTAGTAAATGGGAAAAACATCCAACTGAAATATTGCATGCAGAGTTTTGCAAGACTGTATTGCAAGTACAAAGAAAAACTCAAAATAACGCATGTAGGGCAGAATTGGGCCAATACCCCCTCCTCATTCGAATAGAAAAAAGAGCCATCAAATTTTACAACCATCTAAAAACAAGTGACCCTAAAACATTCCATCACACAGCTCTACAATGTCAAGAGATGAAACCAGAGAAGAGTCCCCTCAGCCAGCTGGTTCGGAGGCTCAGTTAACCAACCCAAACCAACCCCATAGAGCCTCGGGACAGCCCTCAGAAAATCTGGCCCAACCAAATCATCACAAAACAAAAAGAAAAATATATAACCTATTGGAAAGACACCACAAAAAATCAAAGTAAACTTCAATGATATTTGGCTCTAAACAGACAGTACATGGTGGCAGACTATCTGACCACTGTGACTGATAGAAAACTGAGGAAAACATTGACTAGGTACAGACTCAGTGAGCACAGTCTGGCTATAGAGACCGGTCGTCACAGACAAACCTGGCTGCCCAGAGAGGACAGGCTGTGCTCACTCTGCTCCAGGGGAGAGGTAGAGACAGAGGTGCATTTCCTACTACACTGTGACAAATACTCAGACCTAAGAGCATATTTCTTTCCCAAAATTATAACTCAATACAAAGAATTTGAAACTATAAAAGATGAAGAAAAAATCAAATATTTATTGGGTGAAAAGCCAAAATGTGCAGTTTTGGCAGCCAAATATGTGTCCTCCTGCCACAACCTGAGGGACAGCCAGTGAAAAATGCTAAAAATTGATAATATTTCCCATTTAGCTTAGTTTTGTTTTGTCTTTCATACCAGGTCATATGTCTTCTCAAGTCATATTGACACTGGTCTACTACCATTGCTTTAATGTATTGTTGTTCTGATTAATATTGTTGTTGTAGCTGTTATTAATGGTAATCCCATGTCCACTACTACTATTATTATTACTGTTGGTCCCACCATTTATTTATATATAAATATATATATATATTTTGTATATATATATACATATATATTTTATTTTTATTTTTTCGATATGTATACTTTGACAATGTAAGTAATAATGAACTTGCCATGTCAATAAAGTCAATTGAATTGAATTGAATTGAATTGAGTGAGAGAGACAGAGAGATAGTCACAGAGGGAGCTTCCTCATTCAACCAAACATGCTTGTTATTTATTCAGAGGGCTTGGTATAGACAACACCATAGCTGTGGTACAGTACAGGGCTTGAATTATGCAATCCTTCACCAGCAAAACAACAACACATGGAACAGACATGTCACACTCTCTACAGTAAACTCAATGCATGTGTTGAGAGTACAATGGGGTGGTGTTGTCACATTAGGCTGAAGAATATTCTCACTAGACCCAGCTTGGGAGCACACACAGGGAGCATCTGTGATGCCCCCCCCCCCCCCCCCCCCCCACACACACACACACACACACATATCAACACACACAGCATGCTAACGCTACACAGCCCAACACCAGTCCCTTCCTCATCATTCGTCCAGCGCTGTCTGAACCGCCAACTAAATCTCGGCCTCATCTTATCCACTGTAACCTTGCTTATTCCCCGTAGTGGCATTAGTAGAGCTGTAAAAGCATTTATGGGGGGACAAATGCGGAAGAGGCAATCTAAGGCAAATATATATGTCCTGCCTGTTGATTTCTCAGGGCCAGAAGGGTGTGGGCAGTGATCAGTATGGATATAACTATTCCCTGGGTAACTCTTCAGGACTAACGTAAGGCGACCGAGCAGCATGCCAAACAGCACGGCAGTGTGTGTGTGTGTGTGTGCCCGCTGTGACACCATGGTTTTAATATGGCTCAGCTGGCCTTCGGCTCCAAGACAGCCGGTAAGGCGGGCCGGTATCCATCTATGAGTGTGTATCATTAGCCCAGACGTAGTGGGCCTGACTCAGCTGTGTGTATGTGTGTGTGTTATTGTTATTTTATTAGGATCCCCATTAGCTGTTGCAAATGCATCAGCTACTCAACCTGATACAGAACAATAATTGACAAGAACAGCACTACACACATTTAAAATATATATTTTTATTTTATTTAACTAGGCAAGTCAGTTAAGAACAAATTCTTATTTACAATGACGGCCTACCGGAAAACAATGGGTTAACTGCCTTGTTCAGGGGCAGAACGACAGATTTTTACCTTGTCAGCTCAGCGATTCGATCCAGCAACCATTTCGGTTACTAGCCCAACGCTCAAACCACTAGGCTATCTGCCGCCCCCAAATAAAATGATAGAAATGAAAAAGGTCCTGAGAAAGCAGGAAGATGTATGTTCTAGGCCCGCATTGTCACATCTATCATAGATGCATATCTGTTTACATGCAACTTATTCAAGTGTGTGTGCATTTGTGTCAGGGGTTAACATAGCCATCTACTGTACCAGCCTTTGTTTTACAAGATGTTCAGTTTGACCTGATGAACAGACTGAGTCCCAGGCCTGAATGTGTTTTGAATGTCTTACAGGCATGATAACACTCTTGGGAATGTGAGTTACCACCCACTGGCTCTGTAATACAGGCATAACAACATAGAAATACAATTCACGAAAATAGTCAAGTCATTTCTGTCGAGCCTGTTCAAACGAGAATGATCAAACTGATAGGGAGTGCAACTGAAGGTATTGCATGAATAAAAAATATTGCTCTTGCCTCTGACATTATACAATCCACTATCTGCTATCTACTAAACCATGTGTAGCACCAACTACCATAGTGCAACATGTCGCCATTGAACATTGTAATCAATGAGATAGTGTCTCCAGCGATTCCCTTCAGAGCACAGATAACAATTTTTTCCCACATCTGAAAAGCAAATGCTTCCTTTATTAATGGGATGAATTATGGAACATAATGTTTATCTTTATCTCCCACCTAAAGGGGGATTCCTCATAGGGGACGTATGAAGATGACCTGACAGCATACTGATGAAGAGAGAAAGGGAGGGAGAGGATGGGAGAAGAGAAGGAGAGGGAGACAGCGTAAGAGAGGAGGAAGATTCTTAAGAAATTGCTCTTTGCTAAGAAGCTATTTTTGTTTTGGACCATTTTAATTGAAAACAATCACAGTAAGGTACTTCATTTTTACCCAGAGATGATTTGATATTGAGATAAAAACGGCTGCATTGGACCTTTAAGCGAGAGATTTCTAGCTTTTCTAGCTCCCAGCATGCAAAGCTCCAGACAGGTATGCATTACTTTGGTGCCTCAAACCTCAACAGAACTTTGCTAAACTTGTAACCTTGTGCTCTACACATGCTACGAGAGAGCAGCCGGACGGCCTGGTCTCTTATAGAAGTTGGGTAGGAGCCATCGCCGGGTGATGAGGTATCCTGGGATTTCCACCCTCAATATTGTCCAGGAGATCGATGTGGTGAGTAAACCTTCGCTGCACAGTGTGCAATCGGCTATGAGCCTAAAAAAATTAACATTTCAATTGAAATAATCCAACAGGTTTTCTTTCGGCCGTGCCAAAGTCAATAACAAAAGGGTAATCTAGGCCCACTGGTAGAATTAGATATGAATCCTTAAATAAAGATGAATTAAAGCGACAGGAACGTAGAGAGACGTATGACCTTGAGGAGTGAGATGTTTGAAGAAAGTCCTACTTATTTTTCTGGAGGGAGTAAAGTTTCCATGCGTAACGCATGTACAAGATTCGGACCTGGGGTCAAATACTATTTCAAATGATTTCAGATTCTTTAGCTGTCCTTGATTGAGCTTGCCTGTTGCAAAGGCTACAGTAAACAAAGTAGAAAAACATTTTTATTATAGTACTTGAACCCAGGTCTGACAAAATCCTATCGAGTTCCTACAAACTCACAACTTCATTTCTGTGCATTACATTGTCAAGCCTGATGGTGTTCCTCTCAGCACCCGTATGAAGTTCAACACTGTTTTCTCAGTCATGAACATTAATCCAGTCTCTGCCCTCCTCTCCTAGGCCAACTGGTCTTTGTAACGTCTGCTCGCGTCACCAACCATGTTGATAGACAGTCGACCAGCACCTGGTAATTAGTCATAAATATTAGCTGGGAGGGAGCAGCCCAGCCTGGGTAATTTCATCTAATGCTCATCTAATGCATTTACATATTCCTGTTAATTCACCACTGTGTGATTGAGAAAGCTGTGTGTGTGTGTGTGTGTGTGTGTGTGTGTGTGTGTGTGTGTGTGTGTGTGTGTGTGTGTGTGTGTGTGTGTGTGTGTGTGTGTGTGTGTGTGTGTGTGTGTGTGTGCGTGCATACTTTTTATATGTGTGTGTGTACTTTGTGTGTGTGTGTATATGTGTGTGTGTGTGTGTGTGTGTGTGTGTGTGTGTGTGTGTGTGTGTGTGTGTGTGTGTGTGTGTGTGTGTGTGTGTGTGTGTGTGTGTGTGTGTGTGTGTGTGTGTGTGTGTGTGTGTGTGTGCGCACTCCCACTTCCAATGAGCCCCCCATAAATCCTAGGTCTTTGCTCTGTTATTATTTAGGAGCTGGCTGTGCCAGACTCGGACTCAGACATATGAAGGGGAGAAGTCAATCACACATTGCATTAGGGCTAGTTGAGCTGCTCTTAGCTCTATATGAGACGGGTAGCTGAGCTGTCCCTTTCATTTTGATGAGATCTAGTATCCCCTTCCTGTCTGTTTGTCTGTCCATGTCTGTAAGTCAGGCAGTTTCCCAGCCAAACAGGTTTATCATCTAAGCCTCTAATAATCTTCCTTGTTTATGAGAGGTCAAGTTAAATAAAATGGCAGATCAATTTAAAGGGCTCCGCTCTCTTGTGTTTCTCAATCGTCTGTGGTCTCAAAGTCACAGACGTGCAATTTGTTTTGCAATTTTGAGAAATAATAGCTTTTCCGTGGTCGTCAGTGTGTGTGTGTCAGTTACCCTCGGAATTGCATTACGGAGGTTTGTTTAAACGGGAGCAAATCGATACCATCTACCTTCAGATACCCCGTCCGCCTCTCTCTCTCTCTTTGGTCTGCCATAGCAACAAGGCTTATTGATCCAGGTCTGCTGCACATATGGAACATCCCACTGTAGCATCTCCATCTCTCTCTCTCTCTGTCCGTCATTCTCTCTCTCTCTCTCTCTCTCTCTCTCTCTCTCTCTCTCTCTCTCTCTCTCTCTCTCTCTCTCGCTCTCGCTCTCGCTCTCGCTCTCTCGCTCTCGCTCTCGCTCTCTCTCCCGCTCTCTCTCCCGCTCTCTCTCCCGCTCTCTCTCTCTTTCTACTCTCTGTGAAAGGGAAGATAGCATCAGACAGACATTTAGCTGAACTGGGAGTCACTGACATCAAACATGAGTGGGTATTAAGCTCAAGCATGACACAGTTGATAATCGTTCTGCTGCCAATATGAACAACTCATACACATTATGTCCATCAAGAAAGGATTCTCATAGAGGAGTTATTACTACTGGGTTTGTATGCATGGGTATTTGTTTGTGTGTGTGTGTATGCCTGTATGTACAGTTGAAGTCGGAAGTTTACATACACCTTAGCCAAATACAGTTTTTCACAATTCCTGACATTTAATCCTAGTAAAAATTCCCTGTCTTAGGTCAGTTAGGATCACCACTTTATTTTAAGAATGTGACATCACAGAATAATAGTAGAGAGAATGATTTATTTGAGCTTTTATTTATTTCTTCACATTCCCAGTGGGTCAGAAGTTTACATGCACTCAATTAGTATTTGGGAGCATTGCTTTAACATTGTTTAACTTGGGCCAAATGTTTTGGGTATCCTTCAACAAGCTTCCCACAATAACTTGGGTGAATTTTGGCCCATTCGTCCTGACAGAGCTGGTGTAACTGAGTCAGGTTTGTAGGCCTCCTCGCTCGCACACGCTTTTTCAGTTCTGACCACAAATTTCTATAGGATTGAGGTCAGGGCTTTGTGATGGCCACTCCAATACCTTGACTTTGTTGTCCTAAAGCTTTTTCAGTTCTGCCCACAAAGTTTCTATGGGATTGTTGTCCTCAACCCATTTTTCCACAACTTTGGAAGTATGATTGGGGTCATTGTCCATTTGGAAGACCCATTTGCGACCAAGCTTTAACTTCCTGATTGATGTCTTGAGATGTTGCTTCAAAATATCCACATAATTGTCCCTCCTCATGATGCCATCTATTTTGTGAAGTGCACCAGGTCCCTCCTGCAGCAAAGCACCCCCACAACATGATGCTGCCACCCCCGTGCTTCACGTTTGGGATGGTGTTCTTCGGTTTGCAAGCCTCCCCCTTTTTCCTCCAAACATAACGATGGTCATTATGGCCAAACAGTTCTATTTTTGTTTCATCAGACCAGAGGACATTTCTCCAAAAAGTACGATCTTTGTCCCCATGTGCTGTTGCAAAACGTAGTCTAGGTCTTTTATGGTGGTTTTGGAGCAGTGGCTTCTTCCATATAAATACTTTTGTACCTGTTTCCTCCAGCATCTCCACAAGGTCCTTTGCTGTTGTTCTGGGATTGATTTGCACTTTTTGCACCAAAGTATGTTCATCTCTAGGAGACAGCGGTATGACGGCTGTGTGGTCCCATGGTGTTTATACTTGCATATTATTGTTTGTACAGATGAACGTGGTACCTTCAGGCGTTTGGAAATTGCTCCCAAGGATGAACCAGACTTGTGGAGGTCTGCAATTTGTTTTCTGAGGTCTTGGCTGATTTCTTTAGATTTTTTCATAATGTCAAGCAAAGAGGCACTGAGTTTAAAGGTAGGCCTTGAAATACATGCACAGGTACTCCTCCAATTGACTCAAATTATGTCAATTAGCCTATCAGAAGCTTCTAAAGCTATGGAATTTTCCAAGCTGTCTAAGGGCAGAGTCAACTTAGTGTATGTAAACTTCGGACCCACTGGAATTGTGATACAGTGAATTCTAAGTGAAATATTCTGTCTGTAAACAATTGTTGGAAAAATTACTTGTGTCATACACAAAGTAGATGTCCTAACCGCCTTGCCAAAACTATAGTTTGTTAACAAGAAATTTGTAGTGGTTGAAAAACGAGTTTTAATGACTCCAACCTAAGTGTATGTAAACTTCCGACTTCAACTGTATGTACAGTACGAGTCAAATGTTTGGACAGACCAACTCATTCATGGGTTTTTCTTTATTTTTACTATTTTCTACATTGTAGAATAATAGTCTCGACATCAAAACTATGAAATAACATATATGGAATCATGTAGTAACCAAAAAAGTGTTAAACAATGTTTTATATTTGAGATTCTTCAAAGAAGCAACCCTTTGCCTTGATGACAGCTTTGCACACTTGGCATTCTCTCAACCAGCTTCGCCTCAAATGATTTTCCAACAGTCTTGCAGGAGTTTCCACATATGCTGAGGCTGCTTTTCCTTCACTCTGCGGTCCAACTCATCCCAAACCATCTCAATTGGGTTGAGGTCGGGTGATTGTGGAGGCCAGGTCATCTGATACAGCACTCCATCACTCTCTTAGTAAAATAGCCTTTACACATTCTCAAGGTGTGTTGGGTCATTGTCCTGTTGAAAAACAAATGATAGTCCCACTAAGCGCAAACCAGATGGGATGGCATATCGCTGCAGAATGCTGTGGTAGCCATACTGGTTAAGTGTGCCTTGAATTCTAAATAAATCACTGACAGTGTCACCAGTGTCACGAACCGGCTCGAAGCCCATAACAAAAAAGGGAGACGACGTGGAGATAAGGAAAAACAAAATATATTTATTAACTAAAGTAGACTAAATTCAATTAACAACTGTGTGTGTATTCAGTAATCAGTAGTGTAAGTGAGTGTGAATGAGTGTTGTTGAAAGGTGCCAACGCAAACAAACAAAAACAGCCACAAAAATGCCACAACCAAAATCTATCAGTGTCTGCATGGAGAGAGTCTCCTCAATGAATGGGGAAGGGGTGCGTTTATCCCGGGACACACCCGAGCCCAGGTGTGTCCCATTTCGCTGACGACCCTCCCGGCTCCACCCACCGACATCCTATTAAGGAAAACAAGAGCAAAGAGAAAGAATTCGGCAGACAGAGTGGGAGGGTCGTCACACCAGAAAAAGAACCCCACACCATCACGGTTGGAACCACACATGGAGATCATTCGTTCATCTACCCTGCGTCTCACAAAGGCGGTTGGAACCAAAAATCTCAAATGTGGACTCATCAGGCCAAAGGACAGATTAATACCAGTGCTCGTGTTTCTTGGCCCAAGCAAGTCTCTTCTTCTTATTGGTGTCCTTTAATAGTGGTTTCTTTGCAGCAATTCGACCAAGAAGGCCTGATTCACACAGTCTTCTCTGAACAGTTGATATTGAGATGTGTCTGTTACTTGACCTCTGTGAAGAATTTATTTGGGCTGCAATTTCTGAGGCTGGTAACTCTAATGAACTTATCCTCTGCAGCAGAGGTAACTCTGGGTCTTCCTTTCTTGTGGTGGTCCTCATCAGAGCCAGTTTCATCAAAGTTCTTGACATTTTCCGGATTGACTGACCTTTATGTCTTCTATTAATGATGGACTGTCATTTCTCTCTGCTTATTTGAGCTGTTCTTGCCATAATATAGATTTGGTCTCATACCAAATAGGGCTATCTTCTGGTTACCACCCCTACCTTGTCACAACATAACTGATTGGCTCAAACACATTAAGAATGAAAGAAATTACACAAATTAACTTTTAACAAGGCAGAACTGTTAATTGAAATGCATTCCAGGTGACTACCTTATGACGCTGGTTGAGTGAATGCCAAGAGTCTGCAAAGCTGTCGTCAAGGCAAAGGATGGCTACTTTGAAGAATCTCAAATATAAAATATATTTTGATTTGATTAACACTTTTTTGGTCACTATGTGATTCCATATGTGTTATTTCATAGTTTTGATGTCTTCACTATTATTCTACATTGGGAAAACTTTTGTCCAAACTTTTGAATGGTACTGTATGTGTGTGTGTGTGTGTGTGTGTGTGTGTGTGTGTGTGTGTGTGTGTGTGTGTGTGTGTGTGTGTGTGTGTGTGTGTGTGTGTGTGTGTGTGTGTGTGTGTGTGTGTGTATTCATCTATGCTATCCAGTACACATTGGCTCACTCTCCTATGATTCTAACATTGTGCCCCCTACTAGTTAAAAATCTGCATTAAGACGCTGTATCAGACCTCCCCTCCCAGTCTGAAGCATGCCTGACGCACCTCTACTGCTGTGAAGCCTTCCAGAGCCTAGTGTGTACAACTATAAGTCATTAGTGTAGCAGGGAACCCTCCACACATCTCAGAGAAGAGCAGGTTTCACTACCCCATGTCTGTTGGGGTACACACACACATGCACAAGTACACACACACACACACACACACACACACACACACACACACACACACACACACACACACACACACACACACACACACACACACACAGTGGCATGGTGGGCCTGCTCCTCTCCTCTCTCTGCAGTGGGTCCCAGTGTGATGCGCCATAATGACCTGTCAGAAAGGCTGCCTGATGCCAGCGTCTAAACCCGGCCTCTGAACAGAGATAATCCTATAGGGCCTATCCTCACTTAATGAATTGTAACAGCAGACAGTACTATACGGCCCAAGGCCCCTGATAGCAGCCTTATAATCTATTCTCCCTTCTCGTATCATAACTGACAGGAATATAGGCCCACTAAAAGACCCATCTTGAACATGCAGCTTTTAGAGAATATTCTGTGATAGTTGTTGGTGTTTGTGGAACAGTTTGTGGAAGTAATGCATTTCGGTACGGGCAGAGTATGACACCATAGCTATATTAATTTTCCACTCTAGTCTTACGCTGTAATAACTCAGGACTTGGTCACAGTGTTTGACTCTTGGCAGATGACAGTCAATCTCGTTGATGGCTTTATGTGCCTTTTTCCTAAGTCTTCATAATGACATCTGTCATATGGTTTAACAATAGCTCTCAGACATGTCAGAAGCCTTTTCACACACCACTAACACACACACACACTGACGACCACAGAAAAGCTATTATTTCTCAATATTCCTCTACAGTCCAATAATGAAGTTGTCACTTTTTAGAGGCGAGCATACGTAAGGGGGTGTGGGATGTGTGTGTGTGTGTCGGGAGGGGGGGATTAAAGAGACACGTATGGATTAGAGAGGGGGGAGGTGATCTCTGGCATCCGCACCTCTCTTCACTCAACCCCATTTGTCATGGTGAATAATATAGCCGTCAGCCATGACAGTTAGAGCCATTATTGTCAGTTAAACCCCAGAATGAATGGAGAGGAGAGGCATTGTCTGGAGGATTGACAGGAGGTCCCATGATACACAACAATGTCGAAACCGAGCCCAATCCTGTCTTTGTCGCTGTCTTTCTCTCTCCATCTCTCAGTCTCCCTCTCTCCATCTCTATATGTTCCTCTCTTTCCCTCCCCTCTCTCTTTCTCTCTCTCTCGGGGGGGGAGTATTCTTCCTGCGGTCTACCACTCAACGGTGACAGGCTACGACAGCATCTGCTTGCTGTGGCACCTGTGTGGCACCGTGCCACTTCTCACAACAATGACTCGTCTAATAGGGACCTTCAGAGCATGTAGAGACTCCTGAAAACACACTGCATGATCTGTCATTACAATAGATGGTTTTGGTTGTTGAGTAGGAGTTTACAGTTATTATTTGTAGGCCATACTCTAAACTTTACTGTGCGAACTCAGAAACAGCTGATGTTTACGAATATTAAACGTCACATAATTTATACGGTTTACTGTAATAATGCCTTGTGAGTTCAATAACACAGCCCCTCAGATATACAGTGCATTTGGAAAGTATTCAGACCCCTTCCCTTTTTCCACATTTTGTACTGTTGCAGCCTTATTCTAAAATGGATTAAATATATATATATATATATATATATATATATATATTTTATCATTCTACACACAATACCGCATAATGACAAAGCGAAAACAGATTTCTATAAATGTTGGCAAATGTAATAAAATACCTTATTTGCATTTATACAGTATTCAGACCCTTTGCTATGAGACTTGAAATTGAGCTCAGGTGGATCCTGTTTCCATTGATCATCCTTGAGATGTTTCTACAACTGGATTGGAGTCCACCTGTGGTAAATTCAATTGATTGGACATGATTTGGAAAGGCACACACCTGTCTATATAAGGTCCGAAAGTTGTCAGTGCATGTCAGAGCAAGAATCAAGCCATGAGATCGAAGGATTGTGTCGAGGCACAGATCTGGGGAAGGGTACCAAAAACATTCTGCGACATTGAAGGTCCTCAAGAACACATTGGCCTCCAACATTCTTAACTGGAAGTAATTTGGAACCACCAAGACTCTTCCTAGAGCTAGCCGCCCGTCCAAACTGAGCAATCGGGGGAGAAGGGCCTTGGTCAGGGAGGTGACCAAGAACCCGATGGTCACACAGAGCTCCAGAGTTCCTCTGTGGAGATGGGAGAACCTTCCAGAAGGACAACTATCTCTGCAGCACTCCACCAATCAGGCCTTTATGGAAGAGTGGCCAGACGGAAGCCATTTCTCAGTAAATGACAGCCCGGTTGGAGTTTGCCAATAGGCACGTAAAGGACTCTTAGACCATGAAAACAAAATTCTGTGGTCGGATGAAACCAATATTAAACTCTTTGGCCTGAATGCCAAGCGTCACGTCTGGAGGAAACCTACGGTGAAGCATAGTGGTGGCAGCATCATGCTGTGGGGATGTTGTTCAGTGGCAGGGACTGGGAGACTTGTCAGGATAGAGGGAAAGATGAACAGAGCAAAGTACAGAGAGATCCTTGATGAAAACCTGCTCAGGACCTCAGACTGGGGCGAAGGTTCACCTTCCATCACGACAATAACACATCCAAGACAACGCAGGAGTGGCTTCGAGACAAGTTTTCTTGAGTGGCCCAGCCGGAGCCCCGGACTTGAACCCAATCGAACATCTCTGGAGAGACCTGAAAATAGCTGTGCAGCGATGCTCCCCATCCAACCTGACAGAGCTTGAAAGAATCTGCAAAGAAGAATGGGAGAAACTCCCCAAATACAGGTGTGCCAAGCTTGTAGCATCATACCCAAGAAGACTCAATGCTGTAATCCCTGCTAAAGGTGCTTCAACAAAGTACTGAGTAAAGGGTCTGAATACTTATGTAAATGTAATATTTTATTTTTTTGCAAAAATGTGTAAAACAATTTTTTGCTTTGGCAATTGGGGGTATTGTGTGTAGATTGATGTGGGGAAAACACAATTGAATACATTTTAGGATAAGGCTGTAACGTAACAAAATGTGGAAGAAGTCAAGGGGTCTTAGTACTCCTCCAGTAACGGTATAATACCATCCCATAACACAGCCCCTCAGATATTACTGTAGGTCTTCTACAGTAACGGTATAATACCATCCCATAACACAGCCCCTCAGATATTACTGTAGGTCTTCTACAGTAACGGTATAATACCATCCCATAACACAGCCCCTCAGATATTACTGTAGGTCTTCTACAGTAACGGTATAATACCATCCCATAACACAGCCCCTCAGATATTACTGTAGGTCTCCTACAGTAACGGTATAATACCGTCCCATAACACAGCCCCTCAGATATTACTGTAGGTCTCCTACAGTAACGGTATAATACCGTCCCATAACACAGCCCCTCAGATATTACTGTAGGTCTTCTACAGTAACGGTATAATACCGTTCCATAACACAGCCCCTCAGATATTACTGTAGGTCTCCTACAGTAACGGTATAAAACCATCCCATAACACAGCCCCTCAGATATTACTGTAGGTCTCCTACAGTAACGGTATAATACCGTCCCATAACACAGCCCCTCAGATATTACTGTAGGTCTTCTACAGTAACGGTATAATACCGTCCCATAACACAGCCCCTCAGATATTACCGTAGGTCTTCTACAGTAACGGTATAATACCATCCCATAACACAGCCCCTCAGATATTACCGTAGGTCTCCTACAGTAACGGTATAATACCATCCCATAACACAGCCCCTCAGATATTACCGTAGGTCTCCTACAGTAACGGTATAATACCATCCCATAACACAGCCCCTCAGATATTACCGTAGGTCTCCTACAGTAACGGTATAATACCATCCCATAACACAGCCCCTCAGATATTACCGTAGGTCTCCTACAGTAACGGTATAATACCATCCCATAACACAGCCCCTCAGATATTACCGTAGGTCTCCTACAGTAACGGTATAATACCATCCCATAACACAGCCCCTCAGATATTACCGTAGGTCTCCTACAGTAACGGTATAATACCATCCCATAACACAGCCCCTCAGATATTACCGTAGGTCTCCTACAGTAACGGTATAATACCGTCCCATAACACAGCCCCTCAGATATTACCGTAGGTCTTCTACAGTAACGGTATAATACCGTCCCATAACACAGCCCCTCAGATATTACCGTAGGTCTTCTACAGTAACGGTATAATACCGTCCCATAACACAGCCCCTCAGATATTACCGTAGGTCTCCTACAGTAACGTATAATACCGTCCCATAACACAGCCCCTCAGATATTACCGTAGGTCTCCTACAGTAACGGTATAATACCGTCCCATAACACAGCCCCTCAGATATTACCGTAGGTCTCCTACAGTAACGGTATAATACCGTCCCATAACACAGCCCCTCAGATATTACTGTAGGTCTTCTACAGTAACGGTATAATACCGTCCCATAACACAGCCCCTCAGATATTACTGTAGGTCTTCTACAGTAACGGTATAATACCGTTCCATAACACAGCCCCTCAGATATTACTGTAGGTCTTCTACAGTAACGGTATAATACCGTTCCATAACACAGCCCCTCAGATATTACTGTAGGTCTCCTACAGTAACGGTATAATACCGTCCCATAACACAGCCCCTCAGATATTACTGTAGGTCTCCTCCAGTAACGGTATAATACCGTCCCATAACACAGCCCCTCAGATATTACTGTAGGTCTCCTACAGTAACGGTATAATACCGTCCCATAACACAGCCCCTCAGATATTACTGTAGGTCTCCTACAGTAACGGTATAATACCATCCCATAACACAGCCCCTCAGATATTACTGTAGGTCTCCTACAGTAAAAGTATAGTCAGTGTTATTGTTTTTTAATTTCAACTTTCCTTCCAGTCCTTAGCCTTCAGTGGGAGGCCATGTCGGTTTCACCTGAGTGCAGTTGTGGCACTCACCATTTGGGCCCCGTGTTGGGGGCTCACAAGCAGCAGATTGCTGAGTGAAACACCCCTCCCCCCCAAACCTCAAGAGGGACACTCTCCCAAGGTCACTCTCCCATGCCACCTCCTCTTCCTCCTCCCCTCCGCTTCCTTCTCTCATCGCCCGTCGCCGTGAAATCAGGCATCTGTATGGCCGAGTCGTTCCGCAGTGTTTGCTCTGAGTGGCAAGCTCCATATGAGACTCGCGCACACACGCAACGATGCTGTGCTGCATATGAGGTGAAACAGCAAAGGTGAAATTCAGCATGACATTCCACTTTGTCGTCATGGCAACCCAGGCCCTGATGAAAAGCTGAAAAACAATAAAACATCCTTAGGAGAAAAATAAAAAAAATAAAGGTCTGAAAGGGAGATAGGAGAGGAAGAAAATAAATCAGTGCCGCGGCTGACAACCGACGAAGACGTTGCACCTTTGGGGAATTGAGAGGAATATGTTTCCGGACCGAAGGAACGAGGGGGAAAGTAGTTGGACATTTTCTCCCGTCTAACATTTGATGACTCCTACCAAGCAAGCAGAGGAAGGACACTGCATCCATTTTAGAGAAGTACCTCTCTCTCTCTGCCTGAACATATTGCACCTGTTCAATAATTGAATGGCCACTCTGTGGCTGGGTCCTGAGCCGCAGTGAAAGCTGTACCTACCGATTAGAGCCTGGCTTGTCACTGGAGCAGGTCAGACTCTTAGACCTGCCATTCTGCTGAAAGATGCCTTCGGCCACATTATGGGGGAAATGTCATTACCTCATTGTACACATGTCATTTCTTCTGCAGTGGTGCATCTCTCTCTCTGTGTGTGTGTGTGTGTGTGTGTGTGTGTGTGTGTGTGTGTGTGTGTGTGTGTGTGTGTGTGTGTGTGTGTGTGTGTGTGTGTGTGTGTGTGTGTGTGTGTGTGTGTGTGTGTGTGTGTGACTGTGAAGAGTGTGTGTAGTGTAAGCGCACAGTAGCATTGCATTAGGCCCCACTGCGCAGAGCAGGAGGACCCTGTTCACAAACTCTGGAGTATAAACAGACTCTTATCACCAGATCCTGGGGTGAGATCACCCTGCCACTCTCTGTCAGTAACTAACAGTCTCACACACACACACACACTATCTCTCTGGCTCAATAGGCCTCCTTTCTATGTTTCCTTTCCTTTCTGACCACTGATTTGAAAGGACTTGACATATGAGATTGAAATGTCAGAAAACTCTTGTTGTTTCATCTATTGATGGCTATAATGGTAAAGAAACTATAATAGATGCTTAAAGCTCTTATGGAAGCTGTACATACATTGCTGTTCATCTGTATGGAGACAGAACTTGCATATTATGTCTCGTTCACAGAGTTCCACCCTCAATTTGTTTATTAGAGAAGACATTCTCAATCTCTTCCCGGCAGGATATGTAATGACATCACTTGAACCAGCTTGGCCCGCTTGGTTTGACGGTTTGGTACTGCGTTATAGTTTTCTCAATTCTCAACTGTCTCATTCATATTTGATATTTGACGTCGGATTGCTTTGTACACACGGGGCAACCCTTTCCTAGAAGCTCCAAAGTCCTGGATCTCCTATTCATACTAGGAAAGACCATCTCTTTTCCCAGAACTCAAAGTCCTGTGCTTCCCAGGCAAAAATCTGTGATAGAGCTGACCATCTTATCTCCACTGGGGGACAGTGTTGATGCAGATATGATCTTGGTGGTTCCTCGCCCCCTTTGGTTAAAACATTGTTTTAACCAAAGCTCTGGGTTTGTAATTTGGGGTTACACTTTCTTAAACTGCAGTTTGTTACCGAGAACCATTAGAGTGGCAAGGTCTCCCCTTTCCCAGGCCTGGTTTGGTCGGGGTGAAGGGCTTGAAGAGAGCAGAAGGAAGGACAGTGTGAGGGAGTGTGTGTACTGGGGGCCTGGGAACCATCAGGCTGTCTTTCTTTCCCTCACTACTCTGCCAGTATAACTCAACACATCTATTCCTACATCAGTAAACAGTTTATTTCAAGATGGACTGTGTTTATGGTGTTAATGTCTGTTCTCAGTTCCAGGCATAGATATGCAAATGACTGTGGAGTTATTAATCTGAGTATCACAGGGATTATGCAAATAACTGAGACTGCGAGAGGAGAGAGAGGAAAAAGAGGGAGAGCGAGAGCGGAGGGAGAGAGAGGGGGGTGAGAAAAAGAGCAAGGGAGGCAAAGAGATGGAGAGAGAGAGAAGGGGAAAGAGAGGAAGAGGTACAGAGATGGATAGATAAAGATGGAGAAAGTGATTGAGAGAGACACAGAGAGAAAGAAGGAGAGTGAAGAGAAGGAGTTTGGTCATCTCCCCAGCATTGATAACACACAACAACACCATGTCATTGTTAAAGAGTATGACAACAGTCTGAAGTGAAACATGGGGCACTGTTACCGGGTGACTCAAAGTATCTTCATCCTCTTCAGTCTTGACACCTGTTTGAGATGTTCAGTCCTAAAACAGTTGGGGCCCCCAAAGTGGATGTGGTCTCATCTGACGGATGTAACCAGGCTACCCAGAACTGTAGATCTGTCTTCCTGTCACAACAACCCTTTCCTATGGGTCCAAACACTGTGCTGTCTATCAGGGAATAAATACTGTGAGAAAAACAATCAACACTCTACCGTATCAGCGGGCCCATGTAAACAAAAGAAATGGTTCATAATAATCCATCCACCTGACAGGTGTGGCATATCAAGAAGCTGATTACACAGCATGATCATTACACAGGTGCACCTTGTGCTGGGGACAATAAAAGGCCACTCTAGAATGCCACAGATGTCTTAACCCTTGTGTTGTCTTAAGGGTAAAACATTACCGCCACTATGTTTAACAGCAGAGAAAACCCCCTAAATTATATTTTTTCAACTTAAAATTGGATTACTTTTCCTAGAGTGACCCAACATTAGAAAAAGTGAAACATCACCTATGTTCATATTTCCATGAACGCTGTACACCGCCAGGGGACAACAATTGTTTTAGGATTATTTTTGACCCGGCAGTTATAAAATCATTTATACACCAGAAAAACCACAAAGACACACACACACACAATAAGAAATTGAGATTGTGTGCTACTTATTGAACTCAGACAAAACTAAAACTTTATTGTGCTTGTGCAGCATCTCCCCTCCACGACCCCACACATGACTCAAGTTCACAGACAAAATAATAACAATTTCAGACAAAGTAAAAATGTATTGAAAGCATTGCTTACTAATGAGAAATGCAGTCAGAGGTGTCATGGCGTGCCCTGGGGGGAGGATCATAGCCCCCCACCCCCTCTCTCGCTCTACAGTTTTATGACTTTACGACAGGTCATAAATACCTGGTAGAAACTGCCATGCAGTATTGAGGGAGAGAGTCTACCAGAACAAAGAGCTTATCTTAGTTCAAAACTCCTAATCCCCAAAATGGGAGAACTAAACAATATTTATACTTTTGAGAATGTGGAAATGGTCCGTGGACACTTAAGGGACAGTCATGTCGAGTGTGTTTCATTTGGTGATCTCATGAAGGACATTTCCCAGCTGTCAGGTTTACATCTAAATATTGTGAAACGTATGTGATTAAACATGAAACTATTTGTGAAAATATGTAATGTGATGTTAACCTTCTAAATGAATAAACAATTTTCCCGTGGTGCCCCGACTTCCTAGTTAATTCAAGTTTACATGATTAGTTTAACCTTTTGTCAATAGGGGGAGGTATTTGCACTTTGTAATAATTTCATTCCCAAATTAAATTGCCTCATACTCAATTTTTGCTCGTACAATATGCATATTATTATTACTATTGGATAGAAAACACTCTCTAGTTTCTAAAACCGTTTGAATTATATCTGTGAGTTAAACAGAACTGGAGCTGGAGAAATTTTCCTATGAGGATGTGAGAATGCTGAATTCTACAAGCTGTTCCCAGGTCAGTTTATTAATTTGCCTGTCTTCTATTGGTTGAGATGCACTGCATACGTCTTCCCCTGGGTGTCAGCGAATAGTGAGAATTGAAATGAGGTTGCTAGGCAGAACTGGGAGGTTATAAATAGCCTGGGAACTTAGGGTCCGGTATTTGTTCACTTCGCTCTGACGCAGGAAGGACCTCTGGCTGTGGCTGTAGAACGCTCAGGTTATAGGCCTTAGATATATCCGGCTGTGTTTTTATTCGTAATAGGTGTTAGAGACATCATAATGTTGTTATATTAAACCGAGTTATATCAGTTTATATCGGTATATTGCGGTTTTCGGATATTCATTTGTCCTGCGTTTTAGTGAGTCGGACACGTCTTGCCACATGGCTAATGTTTACAGCTTATTCCAACGTTGAAGGCGACAATCTACAACCGAGCAACAATTATTTTGGACTAAGGACACCTTGCCCAAGATTCTGATGGGAGTTCATCAAAAAGTAAGAAATATATATGATGTTAATTCGTTGTTCTGTTGAAAAATGTAGAACTATTATTCTGCTATGAATCTAGTCGCGGTCTCGCTTTAACGCACGCTGTATGTTGTAGTAACGTTAATTTAAAAAATCTAACACAGCGATTGCATTAAGAACTAATGTATCTTTCATTTGCTGTCCAACCTGTATTTTCTAGTCAAGTATATGATCAGTTATCGATTAGAATAGGTGCCTCTCCCAAGATTTCTCCCGACATTTTCTTTGCAGCTTGGCTACTTTTCTCATTGTATAACCACGATTTGTGCCGCTAAACATGCACATTTTCGAACAAACTCTATATGTATTGTGTAATATGATGTTATAGGACTGTCAACGAAAGAAGTTTGAGAAGGTTAGTGAAAAAATTAATATCTTTTGCTGGTTTATTCGTTATCGCTATTGTTGGCTTGAATCAATGCTGTTGTGTGTTTGGCTATTGTAGTAAGCTAATATAATGCTATATTGTGTTTTCGCTGAAAAACACTTAAAAAATCTGAAATATTGGCTGGATTCACAAGATGTTTGTCTTTCATTTGCTGTACGCTGTGTATTTTTCAGAAATGTTTTATGATGAGTATTTAGGTAATTCACGTTGCTCTCTGTAGTTATTCTAGTCGCTTTGGTGAGAGTTGTGATGGTGGCTGCAATGGTAAACTATGATTTATACCTGAAATATGCACATTTTTCTAACAAAACATATGCTATACAATAAATATGTTATCAGACTGTCATCTGATGAAGTTGTTTCTTGGTTAGTGGCTATTTATATCTTTATTTGGTCGAATTAGTGATAGCTACCTATGCAGGAAAAAAATGGTGGAGTAAAAAAAGTGGTGTCTTTTGCTAACGTGGTTAGCTAATAGATTTACATATTGTGTCTTCCCTGTAAAACATGTTAAAAATCAGAAATGATGTCTGGATTCACAAGATGTGTATCTTTCATCTGGTGTCTTGGACTTGTGATTTAATGATATTTAGATGCTAGTATTTACTTGTGACGCTATGCTAGGCTATGCTAGTCAGCTTTTTTACTGATGGGGGTGCTCCCGGATCCGGGTTTGGGAGGAACTAGAAGTTAATCACGTAATAATAATAACACATAGAGAATTGATTTGATAAAATAACAGTCTTCACATTTAATGATAGTCACAGACACAACAAAGGCTATGAAGGTGCTGCAGACGACACTCCCCCCAGTTCTCTCTTTGCTGAAGCCATGCGTGCAGTGCCCAACAGGTCATAAAATCAGATTATTTCAGATGTCCAGGAGGAACAAGAGAACAATGATTTAGAAGAGGACTTCCTAGTGGAGGTATCTGAAGAAGAAGATGGGGAAGAATACAACCCAGAGCACGATGCATCATCTTCAGATGAAGAAGAAATCCCCCAAGCTGAAAGAGACATTTTTGTCAAAGAACAGAAAAATAACATGGTCCTTGTCACTATATGACAACCAGGGCAGGATCGCAGTACAAAATGTCATAAGGATGACCACATGGCCCACAAGACATGCAGTTGCCCATGCCCAGGGCATCGCCTCAACATTCTACATGTTCATTACACCAGCCATCGAAAAAATCATCTTTGAGATTACAAATTTGGAGGGTTTCCGTAAATATGGAGACAACTGGAAAAGGATGGATGAGATTGACCTGCATGCCTACATATGGCTGCTAATCTTAGCGGGTGTATATAGGTCCCGAGGCGAGGCTACATGTAGTCTCTGGGCTGGAGAGAGTGGAAGGGCTATTTTCCGTGCCACGATGCCACTGAAAGTCTTTCACACTTTCTCAAGAATGCCACGATTTGATAACCATGAGTCAAGACCTGCAAGACGTGTGAGAGACAAACTGGCAGCCATAAGAGAGGTCTGGGAGAAGTGGGTGGAGCGTCTGCCATACCTCTACAACCCTGGGCCTGAAGTCACAGTGGATGAGCAACTGGTTCCATTCAGAGGTACATTTTTATGTTCATATCTGTAATGTAAGTGATTTACACTGTTAATGTCATTATGTATTGCTGTAATATCATTGATTTATGTGATTGTTTTCTGTGACACTGATACTAATTACTGATAGTAATCTCTTTTTGTCAAAAGGTCGCTGTCCTTTCCAGCAGTATATGCCCAGCAAGCCAGCAAAGTATGGTATCAAGATATGGATGGCCTGTGACACACAATCCAGCTACGCTTGGAAGATGCAAGTCAACACAGGGAAACCGACCAGTGGAGGCCCGGAGAAGAACCAGGGGATGTGGGTTGTGCTTGATGTGACAGATGGACTGAGGGGGCACAATGTCACGTGTGACCATTTCTTCACCTCTTATGAACTCAACCAGCAGCTCCTGAAGAGGAAGATCATCATGGTTGGCACAGTTAGAAAGAACAAGCCTGAGCTCCACCCTGCACTCCATGCAACAAGGGGGAGAGAGGCCTTCTCATCAAAGTTTGCCTTCACCCCCACCACCACTCTAGTTTCTTACCTCCCAAAGTGGAACAAGAATGTGGTCCCCCTGAGCACACCACACAAAACGGCTGAGATCAGTTATCGTGAGGACAGGAAGCCAGCCATCATCCTGGACTACAACCACAACAAAGGAGGCGTGGACAACCTGGACAAGGTGATTGGAAATTACAGCTACAGAAGGATGACTGCCCGCTGACCCCTGGTCATCTTCCATAACATCATTCATGTGTCCTCATACAATGCCTTCATGATATGGAACAAGATTAACCCTACCTGGATGCCTGATAAGCGGAACAAGAAGACAGTGTTCCTTGAGCAGCTGGGAAAGGCACTTGTAACCCCACACATTCAAAGAAGGGAGCGCCTCCCCCGCACAGCAGTCTCTGCAGTGCTTGTGAAAGCTGTTCAGGGGGCTGAATCTTGTCCTGATCACCCGAGGCTGCAGCTGGGACAGGCAAGAGGAGGAGATACCAATTCTGCCCCCCAAAGAAGGACTGTAAAACAATAATATGTGCTGCACGTGAGAAATACATCTGCAAAGTCCATGCACACACACTTGCATACTGTCCTACATGTGCTAATTAGAGTTGATTGATTTATGTTCTTCACGTTTTTGTTTTGTATCTATTATCTTATTTTATTCTTATTTATTGTTGTTGTTTATACACCTTGTGGGTGGGGGCAATGGTTAAAAAATGGGAGAAGACCAGTATTTTGTAGCAGAATTCCTCATTGTACAGTATATAAGAATGTATCACTATGTACCCCAAAAAGGTCAAGACTGATATTGTTTCCCTTCAATAAAATGCATTCAAAACTACTTTCTGCACATTTCTGCTACTTTCTTAGGCTTATATCTCTTGAAAAAAAAAATTGTTTACACCTTTAGCAATAATAATAAACCTCTACTTTAGTAAAGAAAACAATTATGAGAGGTGTGTTGTAATAAAAATGAGTGGTGTCCACTGATTAAATGCAGTCTTTCTGCATTGTGAAGAGGGAAAACACAGATATTCACAAAGTGTGTGATGAATGAAAGGTTTTTACTTCATGCAAAATAGATTTGGGGTTTAAAATTCAATTAAGCTGCTTTATTTTAGGGGTTTAGTGAAGGCGGGTAATTTTTTACCCCTAGGACAAGGGGAGTATACAGAATGTTAAGACTACACAAGTGTTAAGGTTTGAGAGAGCATGCAATTGGCATGCTGACTACAGGAATGTCCACCAGAGCTATTGCCAGATCATTTATTTTTAATTTCTCTACCATAAGCCACCTCCAACATAATTTTAGAGAATTTGGCAGCATGTCCAACAGATGTCCAATCCGCAGACCATATGTGTAACCACACCAGCCCAGGACCTCCACATCTCAGTTCTTCACTTGCAGGATCGTCTAAGACCAGCCACCCAGACAGCTCATGAAACTGTGGGTATGCACAACTGAAGAATTTCTGCACAAACTGTCAGAAACCGTCTCAGGGAAGCTCATCTATGTGCTCGTCATCCTCACCAGGGTCTTGACCTGACTGCAGTTTGGCGTCGTAACCGACTTCAGTGGGCAAATGCTCACCTTCGCTGGCCACTGGCACGCTAGAGAAGTGTGCTCTTCATGGATGAATCCCGGTTTCAACTGTACCGGGCAGATGGAAGACAGCGTGTATTGCGTCGTGTAGGTGAGCGGTTTGCTGATGTCAACGTTGTGAACAGAGTGCCCCATGGTGGCAGTGGGGTTATGGTATGGGCAGACATAAGCTACGGACAATGAACACAATTGCATTTTATCGATGTCAGTTTCAATGCCATCGTGACGAGATCCTGAGGCCCATTGTCTGCCATCACCTCATGTTTCAGCATGATAATGCGTGGCCCCATGTCACAAGGATCTGTACACAGTTCCTGGAAGCTGAAAATGTCCCAGTTCTTCCATGGCCTGCATACTCACCAGACATGTCACCCATTGAGCATGTTTGGGATTCTCTGTATCGACATGCACGACAGCGTGTTCCAGTTCCTGCCAATATCCAGCAAATTCGCACAGCCATTGAAGAGGAGTAGGACAACATTCCACAGGCCACAATCAACAGCCTGATCAACTCTATGCGAATGAGATGTGTCGCACTGCATGAGGCAAATAGTGGTCACACAAGATACTGACTGGTTTTCTGATCCACGCCTCTACCTTTTTTTTAAGGTATCTGTGACCAACAGATTCATATCTGTATTCCCAGTCGTGTGAAATCCATAGATTAGACCCTAATGAATTTATTTAAATTGACTGATTTGCTTATATGAACTGTAACTTAGTAAAATCTTGGAAATTGTTGTATGTTGCATCTGTATTTTGGTTCAGTGTAGTTGATATTTGTAAATAGTTAATAAAAAATGGTTTGCATTACTCAATATCAAGTAACACACACAGATTCCTCAACTCATAATAGCCAGAAACCCATGCATACTAGGAATCGCCATCTCTCTGGGAGCCAAACTTCAGAGGCAGAGAAGATTTAATCACAAAACCCCATGTGACAAATATACCTCAGAGCAGAGATTAATATATAATACGGCCATCTTCTCTTGTGACATTTATTGTGCTGTTACCCGCAAGCTCCATGAAACTCCTCCAAGCCAAGCAGCTAGACTACCTCCTCCCTCTCTCCCTCCCTCCATCCTTCCCTTTCCACTCTAATCTAGCTGTAGGACCATACAGATTGGAATCAGAATACATGTAGAAAGCTGCAGCTTCCTCCGGCCATTCATCGTGCCGTGCGGTGGCCCGTTATTGGCAGGAGGAGGCCCCCGACGTGAAGGGCGAACGAATGCATTTCTGGAGATGACTGGAAGGCAGGGAAAGATTGAATTCTCCCCACTGTGCTGTGTGGAGGGAAGGAAGGACAGAGGGAGAAAAGGGTGAGTCTCCCAGAAATAGGCAATGATAGATGAGGTACATGGTGCAAGACAGCCAGCCCCGCTCTCCAGCCAGGCTGAATCAGGAGAACTGTCTGCCAGCTAAATGCCTCTCTCTACCTCCCTCTCTCTCACTTTTCTACTCTCTACACGTCTCTCTCTCTCTCTCTCAACACAATCTGTTTTTTAGTGCTCACCAGCCGCAACAGATATGAAGATTGTTCTCTGAATCATTGCTTAATGAGCACACATTCTGGCAGGAACATTTTATTCTCTGGTGATCCAGGTGAACCAAGGATTGTGTCCCCTGGGTTTCTCTAGAGAGCAGAAACTATTCTGTGGGCTGTGGATTGTAAATCATAACTCTTAATGTGGCTCTGTAACTTTTACATGTCACCAGTTAAAAAAATCATGTTCAGTCCTACACAAACCTATCAACATGGTCTCATTAAAATATGTCAAAGCAATGATAGTAAACCATTGTACTTATAGTGCATTCGGAAAGTATTCAGACCAGTTTTTTCCACATTTTGTTACGTTACAGTCTTATTCTAAAATGGATCAATCTACACACAATGCCCCATAATGACAAAGGGAAAACAAGTTTTAATATTTTTGTTTCAAATGGTATAAAAAAAAACAACATAAATACCTTATTTACATAAGTATTCAGACACTTTGCTATGAGACTTGAAATTGAGCTCAGGTGCATCATGTTTACATTGATCATCCTTGAGATGTTTATACAACTTGAGTCCACCTGTGGTAAATTCAATTGATTGGACATGATTTGGAAAGGTACACACCTTTCTATATAAGGTCCCACATTTTACAGTGCATGTCAGAGCGATAATCAAGCCATGAGGTTGAAGGAATTGTCCGTAGCGCTCCGAGACAGGATTGTATCGAGGCACAGATCTGGGGAAGGGTACCAAAACATGTCTGCAGCATTGAAGGTCCCCAAGAACACAGTGGCCTCCATCATTCTTAAGTGGAATTAGCTTGGAACCACAAAGACTCTTCCTAGAGCTGGCTTCCCGGCCAAACTGAGCAATCGGGGGAGAAGGGCCTTGGTCAGGGAGCTGACCAAGAACCCGAGGGTCACTCTGACAGAGCTCCAGAGTTTCTCTGTGGAGATGGGAGACCTTCCAGAAGGACAACCATCTCTGCAGCACTCCATCAATCAGGCATTTATGGTAGAGTGGCCAGACGGAAGCCACACCTCAGTAAAAGGCACTTGACAGGCCACTTGAAGTCTGTCAAAAGGCACCTAAAGACACTCAGACCATGAGAAACAAGAGTCTCTGGTCTGATGAAACCAAGATAAAACTCTTAGGCCTGAATGCCAAGCGTCACGTCTGGAGGAAACCTGGCACCATCCCTACGGGAAGCACGGTGGTGGCAGCATCATGCTGTGAGGATGTTTTTCAGAGGCAGGGACTGGGTGACTAGTCAGGATTGAGGGAAAGATGAATGGAGCAAAGTACAGAGAGATCCTTGATGAAAACCTGCTCCAGCGCGCTCAGAGCCTCAGACTGGGGCGAAGGTTCACCTTCCAACAGGACAATGCAGGAGTGGCTTTGGGACAAGTCTCTGCATGTCTTTGAGTGTCCCAGCCAGACCCAGGACTTGAACCCGATCGAACATCTCTGGAAAGACCTGAAAATAGCTGTGCGGTGACGCTCCCCATCCAACCTGACAGAGCTTGTGTGGATCTGCAGAGAAGAATGGGAGAAACTCCCCAAATACAGGTCTGCCATGCTTGTAGCGTCATATCCAAGAAGACTCAATGCTGTATTCACTGCCAATGGTGCTTCAACAAAGTACTGAGTAAAGGGTCTGAATACTTATGTAAATGTCATATTTCATTTTTTTGGTATATACATTTGCTGAAATATCAACAACAAAAAAAATCTTTATGGGATATTGTATTTACAAAATAATTGTATTACATTTGGAATAAGCCTGTAATGTAACAAAATGTGGAAAAAGTCAAGGGGTCTGAATACTTTCCTAATGCACTGTATACCATACACCCCCATCTCCCATGGTTATGGAAAACATCATTCTATGAGTCAGAAAGGTTTATTATTGTCCTTCGTTACCGGTGGAAGTCTTCCTACAGGCTTCTTTTCTTCCTCTTGGTTTAGTCATCACTCACTCGTCCCAGTCGCCTGGGGAGGAGAGAGGGAGGCCGCTGCCTACAAGCTCCGCTGAGCAAGACCACAGGTTGCACTCTGACCTATTACAGGGCTGTATCGTCTTCTCGGGGATGCTCATTCCACAAGGTTCAACCTATTACAGGCCTGCTTTCCTTCCCAGGGATGCTCATTCCACAAGGTTCAACCTATTACAGGCCTGCTTCCCTTCCCAGAGCTGTTCATTCCACAAGGTTCAACCTATTACAGGCCTGCCTTCCTTCCCAGGGATGCCCATTCCACAAGGTTCTACCTATGACAGGCCTACTTCCCTTCCCAGGGATGCACAATCCACAAGGTTCAACCTGTTACAGGCCTGCTTCTCTTCCCAGGGATGCCCATTCCACAAGGTTCAACCTGTTACAGGCCTGCTTCTCTTCCCAGGGATGCCCATTCCACAATGTTCAACCTATTACAGGCCTACTTATCTTCCCAGGGATGCCCAATCCACAAGGTTCAACTTATTACAGGCCTGCTTCCCTTCCCACGGATGCCCAATCCACAAGGTTCAACCTATTACAGGCCTGCTTCCCTTCCCAGGGATGCCCAATCCACAAGGTTCAACCTATTGCAGGCCTGCTTCCCTTCCCAGGGATGCCCATTCCACAAGGTTCAACCTATTGCAGGCCTGCTTCCCTTCCCAGGGATGCACAATCCACAAGGTTCAACCTGTTACAGGCCTGCTTCCCTTCCCAGGGATGCCCAATCCACAAGGTTCAACCTATTACAGGCCTGCTTCCCTTCCCAGGGGTGCCCAATCCACAAGGTTCAACCTATTACAGGCCTGCTTCCCTTCCCAGGGATGCCCATTCCACAAGGTTCAACCTATTACAGGCCTGCTTCCCTTCCCAGGGATGCCCATTCCACAAGGTTCAACCTACAACAGGCCTGCTGCTCTTCCCAGGGATGCCCAATTGAAAAGGTAGATGTGTCTTTTTCTTTGGGCTGTTTTCTATTTTAGCCTGTTTTTCCCCTTGGGCATCCTTTATTCATTGCTTAGATAGATGTACATGACCCTTAAAAACAACAGAAGCCAACCGAGGGTAAGTATTTGATGTCTGTGACATTCTGCTAACCTGTAATGACTTTGAGGAAAGATGAGTGAGAGATGGAGGGGGTAGAAAGAGGGGGGCAGAAAGCAGCGCATAGGGATCAGGAGAGCAAATCAGGCCAATTAAGTCAACGTTACCAGACAGAACAAAAGGTTATGCACAATATTAGAGAGAAAAAAATGTGTACTTTCTGTCAAGGTAATATGTTTTGGCATGACTTCACACAGTTATTTTTTTTTTATTGTATTTATTTTTTCAGGGGAGAGTACAAACGTGGCATGGGTGAGCTTTCTATACCTTGTTGATCATGGTATCTCCCTCAGTATACACTGTTAAGTTTGATGGTTACACACGCACTGTAGTTGAGACATTAAAACACATGCATCTGACCACGCTTCATTTGATGTACCACCACACGGAGGTAAGATTCCCTTGAATATATTGCTTCTCTTCTACTCCTTCCCCTCAGATGACTACTTCTCATCAACCATCCCATATTTAATTAGTGGAACTTAATGCTTTACAAACAGTCTCAGGAAATTTTAATGAGAGTCTCTAATTAGCCATTGGTGAAGTCGTAATCACTTCTGAAATGCATTAAGCTGTAGGTCTGTTAGCAAAGTAATGAACTGCTCTGGTCCACCCAGCCAGCCACCATCTTCTCTGGAACTGTCATGTTCAAAGGGGAGTGATGAATAACACTCACTCTGCTCTTACCTCTGGATCCTCCACTCCATGGTAAATATGAAACGCTTAGTCCAAAGACTTGGACCGCCAAACTGAGATGAGTGTGTGTGTGTGTTTGTTGTCAGCAGGTTCAGGGAACAGAACCGAAAACCGGAAAATAACTAAAATGTTCAAGAAACAGAACCAGAAACGAAAGTGATCTCTAGTGTTCTCGAACAAAACCATTATTTTCTTGAGGACCGGTTAATAATGTTATTTTTTGTTCAAAAATATTCCTAATGTCTAGTGTATAATTCTGCAAGTTAGGATGCTAGTAATAGGCTAAACACATTTCAAATCACATCATGTCAACCATATGCACTCCATGTCCTCCACTCTTCCTCTCCCTCCTGTGAGGGCAATTTCTGTTAAACCTTACTGATGCTTGTGTACTACAAACTGTTAAAGAAACTAGATCATACAAGATAGAATTGTGTGTGTATTAGTAAAGGCCTGTTTTAACTGTTGTTTGTGTGTGTATTGAATAAGAACCTAACTAGGGAAGTATGTCCCATAATGTTCTTGGGACACAGCCAAGAGCTGACAGGCGAGACCTATGGTTTCCTGTCAGTCAGAAGAGGATGAACTGGTTCCTCTTAATCTACTGAAAACAGAGCAAAGTGTTACATCCTACACACCAGTTGAAAGCTGTTGTCCTGGCTAGGGCCTGTTGCTGGGCAAAAGGTTCATGCTTGTGTAGGTGTGAAACCCCACATCATCTAGGCAGACAGCAAAAGGCGCCCGCTTGCTCAGTTCAGGGAACCATTGACTTATCGAGAGAAACTGTGTCTGGAGAGATTTCCTGTTGTTCTGACACCTATTAGAAGACTAGTATAACCAGTAGTTGCCTTTTTCACAGTTAGTCTGTACCTTGTACCCCAGTTTCGTCTCGTCCTCCACACACATACACGTACCAAGATCACGTGTTTTGTACATGCTTGTATAAGACAGCTTGACTATACTGTGCCTTGCAAAAGTATTCATCCCCCTTGGCGTTTTCCCTATTTGTTGCATTACAACCTGTAATTTAAATGGGTTTTTATTTGTATTTCCTGTGGTGGACATACACAAAATAGGCCAAATTGAAATGAAAAAAATTACTTGTTTCAAAAAATTATACAAAAACCCCCCAGAAAAGTGGTATGTGCATGTATTCACCCCCTTTGCTATGAAGCCCCTAAATAAGATCTGGTGCAACCAATTACTTTCAGAAGTCACATAATTAGTTAGATTGCACACAGGTGGACTTTATTTAAGTGTCACATGATCTCAGTATATACAGTTGAAGTCGGAAGTTTACATTCACTTAGGTTGGAGTCATTAAAACTAGTTTTTCAACCACTCCACAAATTTCTTGTTATTAACAAACTATAGTTTTGGCAAGTCGGTTAGGACATCTACTTTGCATGACACAAGTAATTTTTCCAAAAATTGCTTACAGACAGATTATTATTATATATTATATATATATTATATATATATATTATATATATACAGACAGATCACAATTCCAGTGGGTCAGAAGTTTACATATGCTAAGTTGACTGTGCCTTTAAACAGCTTGGACAATACCAGAAATTATGTCATGGCTTTAGAAGCTTCTGATAGGCTAATTGATATCATTTGAGTCAATTGGAGGTGTACCTGTGGATGTATTTCAAGGCCTACCTTCAAACTCAGTGCCTCTTTGCTTGACATCATGGGAAAATCAAAAGAAATACGCCAAGACCTCTGAAAAACATTGTAGACCCCCACATGCCTGGTTCATCCTTGGGAGCAATTTCCAAATGCCTGAAGGTACCACGTTCATCTGTACAAACAATAGTATGCAAGTATAAACACCATGGGACCACGCAGCCGTCATACCGCTCAGGAAGGAGAAGCGTTCTGTCTCATAGAGATGAACGTACTTTGGTGTGAAAAGTGCAAGTCAATCCCAGATCAACAGCAAAGAACCTTGTGGAGATGCTGGAGGAAACAGGTACAAAAGTATCTATATCCACAGTAAAACGTGTCCTATATCGACATAACTTGAAAAGCCGCTCAGCAAGGAAGAAGCCACTGCTCCAAAACCACTATAAAAAAGCCAGACTATGGTTTGCAACTGCACATGGGGACAAAGACTGTACTTTTTGAACAAATGTTTTGATGAAACAAAAATAGTTGTTTGGCCGTAATGACCATCGTTATGTTAGGAAGAAAAAGGGGGAAGCTTGCAAGCAGAAGAACACCATCCAAACTGGGACGCACGGGGGTGGCAGCATCATGCTGTGGGGGTGCTTTGATGCAGGAGGGACTGGTGCACTTCACAATATAGATGACATCATAAGGAAGAAAATTATGTTGATATATTGAAGCAACATCTCAAGACATCAGTTACATATTTAAGGCTTGGCCGCAAATATGTCTTCCAAAAGGACAATGACCTCAAGCATACTTCCAAAGTTGTGGCAAAATTGCTTAAGGACAACAAAGTCAAGGTATTGGAGTGGCCATCACAAAGCCCTGACCTCAATCCTATAGAAAATGTTTGGTCAGAACTGAAAAAGCGTGTGCGAGCAAGGAGGCCTACAAACCTGACTCAATTACACCAGCTCTGTCAGGAGGAATGTGTCAAAATTCACCCAATTTATTGTGGGAAGCTTGTGGAAGGCTACCCGGAACGTTTGACCCAAGTTAAACAATTTAAAGACAATGCTCCCAAATACTAATTGAGTGCATGTAAACTTCTGACCCACTGGGAATGTGATGAAAGAAATAAAAGCTGAAATAAATCATTCTCTCTACAATTATTCTGACATTTCACATTCTTAAAATAAAGTGGTGATCCTAACTGAGTTTTTGCTAGGATTAAATTCAGTAAATGTGAAAAACTGAGTTTAAATGTATTTGGCTAAGGTGTATGTAAACATCCGACTTCAATTGTACACACCTGTTTCGAACGGCCCCTGAGTTTGCAACACCGCTAAGCAAGAGGCGGCACCATGAAGACCAAGGAGCTCTCTAAACAGGTCAGGGACAAAGTTGTGGAGAAGTACAGATCAGGGTTGGGTTATAAACAAATATCCAAAACTTTGAACATCCCACAGAGCACCATTAAATCCATTATTAAAAAATAGGAAAGGATATGGCAACACAACAAACCTGCCAAGAAAGGGCCGCCCACCAAAACTCACAGACCCGGCAAGGAGGGCATTCATCAGAGATGCAACAAAGAGACCAAAGATAACCGTGAAGGAGCTGCAAAGCTCCACAGCGGAGATTGGACTATCTGTCCATAAGACCACTTTAAGCCGTACAATCCACAGAGTTGGGCTTTACGGAAAAGTGACCATAAAAAAAGTAATTGCTTACCTCTCTAGGCTAGGGGGGCGGTATTTTCACGTCCTGTATAAAAAGTGTGCCCAAAGTAAACTGCCTGCTACTCAGGCCCAGAAGCTAGGATATGCATATTATTAGTAGATGTGGATGGAAAACACTCTGAAGTTTCTAAAACTGTTTGAATGAAATATGTGAGTATAACAGAACTTATTTGGCAGACAAACCATCCAGGATCTTTTTTTTTTTGAGGTCAATCTCTTTTCAATGGGGTTTCTATGGGGATATGGATTTCTAAGGCACTTGCTTGCAGTTCCTATCGCTTCCACTGGATGTCAACAGTCTTTAGAAATTGGTTGATGTTTTTCCTTTGTGTAATGAAGAAGTAAGGCAGTTCAGAACGAGGGTCGAGTGAAGTATACTGTTTGTTAAAAGGAGCGTGACCTGTAAGCACGCTCCACTTTGTTTTCGTCCAGTATTGAACACAGTTTATCTCATCTTAAATTTGATTGATTATTTACGTTAAAAAATACCTAAAGTTGCTTGAAATGTTTGGACAAAGATTACAGGTAACTTATGAGATATTTTGTAGTCATTTTGCGCGAGTTGGAACCGGTCTTTTTCTGGATCAAACGTGACAAATAAATGGACATTTTGGATATATAACGACGGAATTAATTGAACAAAAGGACCATTTGTGATGTTTATGGGACATATTGGAGTGCCAACAGAAGAAGCTCGTCAAAGGTAAGGCATGAATTATATCTTTATTTCTGAGTTTCGTGTCGCGCCTGGCGTGTTGAATTATGATTGTCTGTGTTTGTTTTGTGGGGTGCTATCCTCAGATAATCGCATGGTTTGCTTTTGCCCTAAAGCCTTTTTGAAATCTGACACATTGGCTGGATTAACAACCAGTGTAGCTTTAATTTGGTGTATTGCATGTGTGATTTCATGAAAGTTTAATATTTAGAGTAATTTAATTTGAATTTGGCGCTCTGCCATTTCACCGGATGTTGTCAAATCAATCCCGCTAAAGGGATTTGATCCCTAAGAAGTTTTAAAGAAAGAAGTAAGAAAATATGTTTGGTGTTCGCCAAAAGGCATTTGGGAGACTCCTCAAACATATGGAAGAAGGTACTCTGGTCATATGAGACTAAAATTTTGCTTTTGGGCCATCAAGGAAAATGCTAATTTAATTCCAGGTTGTAAGGAAACAAAATAGGAAAATGCCAAGGGGGGTGAATACTTTCGCAAGCCACTGTATAAGGGTTCTGTACTCCCAGTGTTATTCGATGTCTTGGCCTTCCACCTCCGAGTGGATGTCTGACTAGCTACATAATTGCAATTCTTATTAAATAAAGGGTGATTGTTTGAAGAAATGACGAAGTCTCTCCTTAGTGGTTGGAATTTCTACGACATCTGATCAATTAAGCATGTAAACAGCTAGCTTACCCATTCCATAGCAAGCTTCTCTATCCGTGCTAATTGGTGGTGTAAAATAAGGCTCTAAATGTAAAAACTATGTCGATTTCACAGGTTCAAAAATGGGTTCGAAACACTGGAACAGAACAAAACCAATAGCTGTTCTGTTCGGAACGGAATTATTAGAAAATCATTTCAGTTCCAACCCCTGGTTGTCAGGATAAAAATTCTAGTTGCCCATTAAATCTATTAGTAGCCTCTCGATGACCCTCCTATTAGGTTAGCGGTCACCATAAAGCAGGACTTAGCACCCTGAGAGACCTTCTCCTGAGGCTTAGGCCGGTGGCTGTAACTCAGCTAAAGGCCCGTACAAATGATTGAATAATCTATGGTTCACTATGACCCAGCTCTGACTGTTGTCATGGTCTGGGCCTGGCACTGAGGGAACGAACAGATAAGGAATGAGCATATAACGAGAGGTTTGTCCTTCACATGGTCAATAGATTGTTGCGAGACTCGAGAGGATTGTGTCTCTCTCCCAGTGCACTGGTCTGTCTGTCTATTAAACCTTTTAAAATATATAATTTGTTTGCCTTATCCTGGTATCCAGCATTTCTACACTTTGGGCAAATTGACTATTCCTAACACTGTGTGCACGTGTTTGCGTGTGTGAGTGCGTGCGTGTGTGTGCTAGGACCTTCTCTCTGACTAAACTAAAAATAATTTATCGTTGCCGAAGCTGATCCGTGTTCTCATTATCAGATTGCACTTTGAAACGGAGACTTTCAGGAAGGCTCTGAAACGAAATGTGAGTGAGAGAGAGGACACACGAGGAGAAGGGAGAGAGAGGGAGAGGAGAAGAGGGATAGGGAGATGTTTACCAGTCTGGCCTCTCAGGAGATCGTGAGGTAACATGAAAAGCTGCCATATTTCTTTTGAGCTTACTAACTGTAGGTGCAGCCTAACAATAAACATCCCAGCTGGCACAGAATGATCAACACCTAACATAAGTTCTTGTAGACTGTGAGGAAAATATTGGCAGATTCACCATGCTGTGAATACTTCCACAGTCTGACATAAACATTTATGTAAATCTCTCTCCCTAATAGTGCAACATGAAATCCTAACATGCTAACAGCCCACAGAGATTCAGGCTCCACGTATGTTCAGTATTTTTTCACACACAACTTGTTTAACTTCTCTGCGCTACGGATACCAAATACGGGTTCACTTTCCTAAACAACCGCTAGAATTGCAGGGCGCCAAATGCAAAAATATTACTACAAATATTTACAATCATGCAATCACAAGTGAAATATTTCAAAACACACCTTAGCTTGTTGTTAATCCACATATCATGTCAGATTTTGAAAATATACTTTACAATGAAAGAAATCCAAACTTTTGTGAGTGTAGCTTTCAATGCTACAACAAGCTAGCCTTATATTAGCTTGATTAGCTTGGTCACGAAAGTCAGAAAAGCAATGAAATTAATAGCTTACCTTTGATAATCTTCGGATGTTTCCACTCACGAGACTCTCAGTTACACAACAAATGTTATTTTTTGTTCGATAAATATTACTTTTATCACCAAAAACCGCCATTTGTGTTGCGCATTATGCTCAGAAAATCAAAGCCGCGTTCCGTTCGACAAATTCCAAAAAGTATCAGTAATGGTCGTATAAACATGTCAAATGTTTTTTTATAATCAATCCTCAGGTTGTTTTTAACAAACATAATCGATAATATTTCAACCGGTCCTTAACCTATTCATTCAGAGACGAAAGGAAAATGGTGAGCTCCTCTCGCGCGCGCAGGAACTATTCGGGGACACTTGACTAGTTTTGAAAAAACTCTTTCATTTTTCAAAATAAAAGCCTGAAACTATGTCTAAAGCCTGGTCACAGCCTGAGGAAGCCATTGGAAAAGGAATATGGTTGATACCCCTTTAAATGGAGGATAGGCGGGCCAGGAAACACAGATAAAAAAAAAATAATATCACTTCCAGGTTACTTTTTCTCAGGTTTTCGCATGCAGAAAAAGTATTGTTTTACTCACAGACAATATTTTGACAGTTCTGGAAACTTTGGAGTGTTTTCTATCCTAATCTGTAAATTATATGCATATTCTACGATCTGGGCCAGAGAAAATGTCCGTTTACGTTGGGCATGTTATTTTAAAAAACAACACAATTCTGACCCCAAGCGCTAAGAGGTTTAAGGTCTCAGCCTGGTCTTACAGACTAGACATAACATAGTAAATGTATATCCGGGACACTCAAATCAGTATGATATGTTACCCGAAGTGGAAGAAGCCTTTTCCTTTAACGAGTCCGACGAGAAGGATATACTGCTCTCCCGGGAACAGGCCCAGATCCCCATCATTTGTGTGAAGAAAAGACAGAGGAAAAGAGGACGCAGATCGGGCTGCCTTCTGAGAATCCGTAGGCGAGCGAGTAAACTCCCACTGCCTTCCATCCTACTTGCTAACATGCAATCATTGGACAATAAAATTGATGACCTACGGTTACGATTATTACATTTACATTTTAGTCGTTATCCCGACTAAAATGTTATCCCGTTATCCTACCAACGGGACATTGAAAACTGTCAAATCTTGTGTTTTACAGAGTCGTGGCTGAATGACGACACAAATAATATAGAGCTAGCGGGATTTTCCATGCACCGGCAGAACAGAGATGCTACGTCTGGTAAGATGAGGTGGGGTGGGGATGTGTGTCTTTTTGTCAATAACAGCTGGTGCGCTAAAGAGGTCTCAAGGTATTGCTCGCCTGAGGTAGAGTACCTTATGATAAGCTGTAGACCACACAATCTACCAAGAGAGTTCTCATCTATATTATTCATAGCCATCTATTTACCACCACAGACCGATGCTGGCCACAGACGGTACATACATATCCCAACCAGAAGCCATAGATTACAGGCAACATCCACATTGAGCTAAAGACTAGAGTTGCCGCTTTCAAGGAGCGGGACACTAATCTGGACGCTTATAAGAAATCCCACTATGCTCTCAGATGAACCATCAAACAAACAAAGTGTCAATACAGGATTAAGATTGAATCCTACAACACTGGCTCTGACGCTCGTCGGATGTGGCAGGGCTTTATAACTATTAAGGACTACAAAGGGAAACCCAGACTTGAGCTGCCCAGTGACGTGAGCTTACCAGACGAGCTAAATACCTTTTATGCTCGCTTCGAGGCAAGCAACTCTGAAGCATGCACGAGAGCACCAGCTGTTCTGGATGACTGTGTGATAACGCACTCGGTAGCCGATGTGTGCAAGACCTTTAAACAGATCAACATTCACAAAGCCATGGGACCAGATGGATTACTCAAAGCATGCATGGACCAACTGGCAAGTGTCTTCACTGACATTTTCAACCTCTCCCTGACTGAGTCTGTAACACCTACATGTTTCAAGCAGACCACCATGACCTGTGCCCAAGGAAGAGAAGGTAACCTGCCTAAATGATTAACGCCACGTAGCACTCACGTCGGTAGCCATGAAGTGCTTTGAAAGGCTGGTCATGGCTCACATTAACAGCATCCTCCCGGATATTCTAGACCCACACCAATTCACATACTGCCCTAACAGATCAACAGATGACGCAATCTCAATCACACTGCCCTTTCCCACATGTACAAAAGGAACACCTAAGTGAGAATGCTGTTCATTGACTAGAGCTCAGCGTTCAACACCATAGTTCCCACAAAGCTCATCACTAAGCTAAGGACCCTGGGACTAAACACCTCCCTCTGCTACTGGATCCTGGACTTCCTGACGGGCCTCCCCCAGGTGGTAAGAGTAGGCAACAACACATCTGCCATACTGATCCTCAACACTGGGGCCCCTCAGGGGTGTGTACTTAGTCCCCTGCTGTACTCCCTGTTTGCCCATGACTGTGTGGCCAAACACGACACCAACACCATCATTAAGTTTGCTGACAACACAACAGTGTTCACCGACAACAGCCAGATCACCGACAACGATGAGACAGCCTATAGGGTGGAGGTCAGAGAACTGGCAGTGTGGTGCCAGTACAACAGCCTCTCCCTCAATGTGAGCAAGACAAAGGAGTTGATCGTGGACTACAGAAAAAGGCGAGCTGAACAGGCCCCCATTAACATCAACGGGGCTGTAGTGGAGCGGGTCGAGAGTTTCAATTTCCTTGGTGTCCACATTACCAATGAACTATCATGGTCTAAACACACCAAGACAGTTGTGAAGAGGGCACAACAAAACCTTTTCCCCTCAGGAGACTGAAAAGATTTGACATGGGTCCCCAGATCCTCAAAACGTTCTACAGTTGCATCATTGAGAGCATCCTGACCGGTTGCTTCACCGCCTGGTATGGCAACTGCTTACATTGACCCCCCCCCCCCCCCCCCCCCCCCCATTTGTTTTGTACACTGCTGCTGCTCGCTGTTTATTATCTATGCATAGTCACCTCTACCTACATGTACAAATTACCTCAACTAACCTGTACCCCCGCACACTGACTCGATACCAGTACCCCCGTATATAGCCTCATTATTGTGCTATTTTTTACTTTAGTTTATTTGGTGAATATTGTCTTAACTCTTCTTGAACTGCACTTAAGGGATTGTAAGTAGGCATTTCACGGTAAGTTCTGAACTTGTTGTATTCGGCGCATGTGACAAATAAAGTTTGATTTGATTTGATATTGTGTGGTTACATAAAACAGATGATTACTTAAATCAAAAGCAAATCAAATTTTATGGGTCACATACACATGTTTAGCAGATGTTATTGAGGTTGTAGCGAAATGCTTGTGTTTCTAGATCCAACAGTGCAGTAATATCTAACAATTCACAACACACACAAACCTAAAAGTAAAAGAATGTAATATTAGGATGAGTAATGTTGGAGTGGCATAGACTAAAATACAGTAGAATAGAATACAGTATATACATATGAGATGAGTAAAGCAAAAATATGTAAACATTTTTAAAGTGACTAGTTTTCCATTATTAAAGTGGCCAGCGATTTCAAGTCTATGTACATTATAAGGGTCAGCAGCCTCTAAGGTGCAGAGTTACGTAACTGTGTGGAAGCCGCCTAGTGATGGCTATTTAACAGTCTGATGGCCTTGAGATAGAAGCTTGTTTTTCAGTCTATCGGCCCCGGCTTTGATGCATCTGTACTGACCTCGTCTTCTGGATGATAGCGGGGTGAACAGGCAGTGGCTCGGGTGATGTTGTCCTTATCGATCTTTATGGCTTTCCTGTGACATCGGGTGCTGTAGGTGTCCTGAAGGGCAGGTAGTTTCCCCCCGGTGATGCATTGCGCAGAACGCACCACCCTCTGGAGAGGCCTGCAGTTGCGGGCGGTGCAGTTGCCGTACCAGGCAGTGATACAGCCCGATAGGATGCTCTCAGGTGTGCACCTGTAAAAGCTTGTGAGGGTTTTAGGTGCCAAGCCTAATATATTCAGCCTCCTGAGGTTGAAGAGATGCTGTTGCGCCTTCTTCACCACACTGTCTGTGTTGGTGGACCATTTCAGATCGTCAGTGATGTGTACGCCGAGGATCTTGAAGCTTGAAGCATGGGTGAGCAGGGAGTACATGAAGGGGCTTAGCACGCACCCTTGTGGGGCTCCCGTGTTGAGGATGAGTGAAGTGGAGGTGTTGTTTCCTACTTTCCCCACCTGGGGGCGGCCCGTCTGGAAATCCAGGACCCAGTTGCTCAGGGCGGGGTTCAGACCCTTTGCCCGAGCTTAATGATGAGCTTGGAGGCTACTATGGTGTTGAATGCTGAGCTATTGTCAATGAACATCATTCTAACATAAGTATTCCTCTTGTCCAGATGGGAAAGGGCAGTGTGCAGTGCGATGGCGATTGCATCATCTGTGAATCTATTGGAGCGGTAAGCAAATTTAAATGGGTCTACGGTGACTAGCCTCTCAAAGAACTTCATGATAACAGAAGTGTGTGCTATGAGGTGATAGTCATTTAGTTTAGTTACCTTTGCTTTCTTGGGTACAGGAACAATGGTGGAGATCTTAAAGCATGTGGAGACAGCAGACATAGGGAGAGGGAGAGATTGAATATGTCCGTAAACACTCCAGTCAGCTAGTCTGAGTATGCTCTGAGGACGTGGCTGGGGATACCTTCTGTGCTAACAGCCTTGCGAGAGTTAACATGCTTAAATGTCTTACTCACGTCGGCCAAGGAGAAGGAGAGCTCACAGACCTTGGTAGTGGGCCGCGTCGGTGGCACTGTGTTATTCTAAAAGCGGGCAAAGAAGTTGTTTCGCTTGCCCGGAAGCAAGACGTCGGTGTCCGTGACGTGGCTGGTTTTCGCTTTGTAGTCTGTGACTCTGTAGCCCTGCCACATACGTCTTGTGTCTGAGCCGTTGAATTGTGACTCCACTTTCTCTCTATGCTGACGTTTTGCCTGTTTGATTGCCTTACGGAGGGAATAACTACATTCTTTGTATTCGGCCATAATCCCAGCCACCTTGCCATTTTTAAATGCGGTGGTTTGCGCTATCAGTTTTGCACGAATGCTGCCATCCATCCACAGTTTCTGGTTAGGGTATGTTTTAATAGACACAGTGGGGTACAACATCTCCTATACACTTCCTGATAAACTCAGTCACCATATCCGTGTATTCGTAATGTTATCCTCAGAGGCTACCCGGAACATATCCCAGTCTGCGTGATCAAAATAATCTTGAAGCGTGGATTCCGATTGGTCAGACCAGCATTGAATTGTCCTTAGCACAGGTACTTCCTGTTTGAGTTTCTGCCTATAGGAAGGGATGAGCAAAATGGAGTTGTGATCAGATTTGCCAAAGGCAGGGCGGGGGAGTGCCTTGCAGGCATTTCGAAAAGCTGAGTAGCAGTAGTCTAATGTTTTCTCAGAGCAAGTGGTACAGTCAATGTGTTGGTAGAACTTCGGAACCCTTTTACTCAAATTTGCTTATTTAAAATCCCCAGCTACAATAAATGCGGCCTCAGGATATGTGGTTTCTAGTTTGCATAAAGTCCAGTGAAGTTCTTTTAGAGCCGTGGTGGTATCGGCTTGAGGGGGAATATACACGGCTGTGACTATTACCGAAGAGAATTCTCTTGGGAGGTAATACGGTCTGCATTTGATTGTGAGGTATTCCGTGTAGGGTGAACAAAAGGACTTGAGTTTCTGTGTGTTATCACAATCACACCATGAGTAACTAATCATGAAACATACACCCCCACCTTTCTTCCTGGGGAGTTCTTTATTCCTGTCTGCGCAATGTACTGAGAACCCATCTGGCTGTATGGACAAAGACAGTATTTCCCGAGAGAGCCATGTTTCCGTCAAAGAGTATGTTACAATCTCTGATGTCTCTCTGGAAGGAGATTCTCGCCCTGAGCTCATCTACTTTATGATCCAGAGACTGAACATTAGCGTTTAATATACTCAGAAGCTGTGGATGGTGTGCGCGCCTCCTAGAAGTCCAGTCCGAATACCTCTTCTCCTTCGGCTGTGTTTTGGATCAGCCTCTGTAATCAGTTCAATTCCCCTAGGGGGTACGAACAAAGGATCCAATTCCGGAAAATCGTATTGCCGGTCGTAATGCTGGTGAGTTACTTAACCTTAACCCTTTAAACTAACTCCTAAACTTAACCCTAACCTTAACCCCTAACTTCTAGCATCAGATTAGCTAGCTAGCTAACATTATCCAGCTAGCTGATGTTAGCCACCTAGCTAGAATTCATAACATATCATATGTTTAGCAAATTCATAACATATTGTACTTTTTCCAAATTCGAAACATATTATACATGCTGTGCTGAAAAAAAAAACATTTTGCCCGCGCTACAGACGACTATATCGGTCCGCTAATACAGGACTAGTAAAGGCCCAGTGTACTAAAAAAGTGTTATATTTTTCTGATTTTTCACTGGGTGTTGCAGCACCCTCAGCACCCATACTTAATTTGGCTATGGCCAGAGTTGATGTTGTTGTTTGCCTGCTTGTTTCTCTGGAAGGCTTTCTCCTAGCACAGCCCACTCAATTGAGTCCCGAATGGCACCCTATTCCCTATGTACTGAAGTGCACTACTTTTGACCAGGACCCAAAAGTAGTGCACTACATAGGGAATTGGCTGCCATTTGGGCTCTTGTCAAAATTGGTCGCCGTAGGGCTCTGGTCAAAAGTAGTGCACTACATAGGGACTTGACGCCATTTGGGACACAGACTCTGTCTCTTTGTGCTAAACTTAGTGAAGGATGGCTTTGATTGACAGAGTTTGATGGTTGTCTGTTGTTAGCTACCCACTCCTTTCTTCTGTCATGATGGAGGGCCATTGCCAGAGGCTAGAACTTCTCACTGCCTCCCTAATGTAAAGGAATGGTGTTTCCATGGTGCTTTGTGCTAATGGATATGATACAGGCCAGCTGCTTGGCTAGCAGTTGATCATGGAATCATACAGGTAACTGCTAAAATAAAGGAAACACCAACATAGTGTCTGGCCACCACGAGCCAGAAAATCTTCATTGCACCTTGGCATAGATTCTCCAAGTGTCTGGAACTCTATTGGAGGGATGCAACACCATTCTTCCACAAGAATTTCCATAATTTGGTGTTTTGTTGATGGTGGCGGAAAACGCTGTCTCAGGCGCCGCTCCAAAATCTCCCATAAGTGTTCAAGTGGGTTGAGATCTGGTGACTGAGATGGCATATATTCTAAATAGTTTTCATGCTCATCAAACCATTTAGTGACCACTCGTGTCTTGTGGATGGGGGCATTGTCATCCTATGGGGCCATGGTAGGCAAAATAATGGGTGGTGTACCATTCTTGATACGCAAGAAAACTGTTCAGCATGAAAAACCTAGCAGCGTTGCAGTTCTTGACACAAATCGGTGCGCCTAGCACCTATGACCATACCCCGCTGAAATGCATTTCAATATTTTGTCTTGCCCATTCACTATCTGAATGGCACACTTACACAATCCATGTCTCAATTGTCTAAAGGCTTAAAAATCCTTGTCTCCTCACCTTCATCTACACTTATTGAGGTGGATATAACAAGTGACATCAATAAGGGATCATAGCTTTCACCTGGATTCCCCTGGTCAGTCTATGTCATGGAAAGAGCAAGTGTATGATTTGAGTGATTTGCACACTCAGTGTACATGAACGCAAGCATATAGTGCATTCGGAAAGTATTCTGACCCATTGACTTTTTCCACATTTTGTTACGTTACAGCCTTATTCTAAAATGGATTAATTAGATTTGTCTCCTTATCAATCTACACACAATACCCCATAATGGCAAAGCAAAAACAGTTTTTTAGAAATGTTTGCAAATGTATTAAAAATAAAAAACTGAAATATCACATAAGTATTCAGACCCTTTACTCAGTACTTTGTTGAAGCACCTTTGGCAGTGATTACAGCCTCGTCTTCTTGTGTGTGACGCTACAAGCTTGACACACCTGTATTTTGGGAGTCTCTCCCATTCTTCTCTGCAGATCCTTTCAAGCTCTTTCAGGTTGGATGGGGAGCGTCGCTGCACAGCTATTTTCAGGTCTCTCCAGAGATGTTTGATCAGGTTCAAGTCCTGACTCTGGCTGAGCAACTCAAGGACATTCAGAGACTTGTCCCAAAGCCACTCCTGCGATGACTTGGATTTAAGGTCGTTGTCCTGTTGGAAGGTGAACCTTCGCCCCAGTCTGGTATCCTGAGCGCTCCGGAGCATGTTTTCATCAAGAATCTCTCTGTACTTTGCGCCGTTCATCTTACCCTCGATCCTGACTAGTCTCCTTGTCCCTGCCGCTGAAAAACATCCCCACAGTATGATGCTGCCACCACCATGCTTCACCGTAGGAATGGTGCCAGGTTTCCTCCAGACGTGAAGCTTGCCATTCAGGACAAAGTGTTCAATATTGGTTTCATCAGACCAGAGAATCTTGTTTTTCATGGTCTGAGAGTCCTTTAGGTGCTTTTTTGGCAAACTCCAAGTGGGCTGTCATGTGCCTTTTACTGAGGTGTTGCTTCCGTCTGGCCACTATACGATACAGGCCTAATTGGTGGAGTGCTGCAGAGATGGTTGTCCTTCAGGAAGGTTCTCCCATCACCAAAGAGGAATTCTGGAGCTCTGTCAGAGTGACCATCGGGTTCTTGGTCACCTCCCTGACCAAGGCCCTTCTCCCCCGATTGCTCAGTTTGGCTAGGTAGCCAGCTCTTTGGAAGAGTCTTGGTGGTTCCAAACTTCTTCCATTGAAGAATGATGGAGGCCACTGTGTTCTTGATGACCTTAAATGCTGCAGACAGTTTTTGGTACCCTTCCCCAGATCTGTGCCTTCGACACAATCCTGTCTCGGAGCTCTACGGACCATTCTTTCAACCCTTATTGCTTGGTTTTTGCTGTGGCATGCACTGTCAACTGTGGGACCTTATATAAACAGGTGTGTGTCTTTCCAAATCATGTCCAATCAATTGAATTGACCACAACTGGACTTCAATCAAGTTGTAGAAACATCTCAAGTATGATCAATGGAAACAGGATGCACATGAGCTCAATTTCGAGTCTCATGGCAAAGGGTCTGAATACTTAGGCATTTATTTTTTTATTTTTAATATATTTGCAAACATTTCTAAAAAACTGTTTTTGCTTTGTCATTATGGGGTATTATGTGTAGATTGATGAAAAAATAAATATTTAATCTATTTTAGAATAAGGCAAGGGGTCAAGGGGTCTGAATACTTTCCGAATGCATTGTAATGGGATGTTAATTGCTCATTTAACTCAGGAATCACACCTGTGTGGAAGCACCTGCTTTCAATATACTTTGTATCCCTCATTATCACAAGTTTTTTCATTATTTTGGTAGCTACCTGTAGCTATCCAGCTATAGTGAAGTGGAGGGGAAATGTGGATGCTGTATGTTTGTCCCTAATGAGCCCAATCCCAGGACAGTAGAGTTAGCATCACACACACGCATACACACACACACACAGTCAACCCGGGAGAGAGAAACAGAGTGTTTAATTTTACCAGAAGGGTAACAGAAACAGAGAGAAACAGAGAGTGTTTAATTTTACCAGAAGGGTTTTTATCAGCAGTCACTGTCGACACTACCATTATAGTGCCGATGATAATACATCTCAAGTCAATTAGCGTGTAATAGCTGAGTCAATTGGAGAGGGTGGTTAAGCATTGATACTTGTGTAAAAGGCCCATCAGGCCGTATTGACAGGCGGGGGAGATGGACAGCATAGCATTGGTTCAGCAAAGAAGAAGAGGGAGAGGAAGGGAGGAGTGATGAAGAGATGGCTTAAGGGCTTGGTTAATATTCTCAGACCAGCTGTCAAGCAAAACTGGTAATCATTGGTGCTCTCTCTCTCTCTCATTGGTGCTCTCTCTCTCTCTCATTGGTTCTCTCTCTCTCTCTCTCATTGGTTCTCTCTCTCTCTCTCTCTCTCTCTCTCTCTCTCTCTCTCTCTCTCTCTCTCTCTCTCTCTCTCTCTCTCTCTCTCTCTCTCTCTCTCTCTCTCTCTCTCTCTCTCTCTCTCTCTCTCTCTCTCTCTCTCTCTCTCTCTCTCTCTCTCTCTCTCTCTCTCTCAAACTGTTTGTTCTATACAGATAACAATGTCTGAAGGGTATTCTACTGGAAATGTGCTACCCTAGAAAACCACATCCAGACCAGTAAGAACACTTTAATCATATGTGTTTTTTAACCCTACAGTGCAAAGTCAATCTGGTAATCATGCTGTTCATATACCATCCAGAGGAGGTGAGATGAGTAAGGACTTATCCATTGGTCCTAATTATGATGCTCTCTAAACCTGCAGCATCGGATGGCTAAGTGGCAGCAACAGGCAGGACCTCTGCTGATAGCAGCTAGTTTGTAACACTCCCAATCAGACTGATTGATTAGATCCCAGGGTGCTCCTGAACTGTGATTGGCATGTTAACGACAGGGGAGAGCAGAGTAGCCAAGTCAGGTCAACATCTTTCAGCGTAGTGACAGTTAGCTGACCACCTCAAGTTTTGCCGTCGGTTACAGTGTTTTCTGGTAGTTGGGTTCTGTTGGGTTGTATGTAATTTGTTGTCCCTTATTTAAAAGCTGCACGAAACACAGTCACATTCATTATGGTTTCTTAGGACAATATGGTTTATCAGGATCTTGCCCTTAAGTTTCCCTTATAGTAGTAAAATCCATCTGGATCATGTTGTGGATCCCAATCTTCCTATCCAATAAATAGATTTGAACTTTGAATGCAATATTTCTGTCCTCAACAAAAAATCAGGCTGTCTTCTAGAGCACCGCACAGGAAAACATAACAGTGACAAATTTTCAAAGATTGGCCAAACAGTCTGTCGATTAGACTGCAAAATGATCCATCTTTAGGACAATTCTTGGAGCGATATAAAAATCCATCTGCGTCCGCCTCCCATAGGCAGGTAATAGAATTAGCCTTTGAGTTGAGCAATTAGTCTGCGGGTTGTGTACATCCTGCCTTGTAAAACCATAAATCAAAGCACCGTCGGACTGTCAGGATGGGTGTAGTTTTAGGCCACTGCGCCCTTCACTCTAAATTCAACAGGGACCCTGCGTTTACCCGGTGCCTATAAGCATGACAACAGCATCTGTTTTTTTTTTATTTTCATCCTCTGCTCTTGCTTTGTTAGTCCTTGACGACACAGAAAAGCGTAAATGACTCGCTCCAGTCCGGTCGTGATAACGAACACCATCACCTCTCTCTCTCTAAAGAAGGAAGGTAACAGAAGGCCTAATTATCTTGTGTTGCCACACATCACAACAAGACAGACACCTTTTTGTGAGGCAGGGTGACTGCATGGCGGTTTTAGTGAAGGTCTATGCTGTTTAAAATAACAGATATATTGTATGTCAATTGAGTGGAATTGATGCATGTTTTACTGGTGAATATCTTCATGGTATCTAAGCAATTATTCCTAAACTGATGTTCTATTCACCAAGTCATTATAATATCTTATGGTGGTCCTTCAACAGTCTGTGGTGCAAGTCAAACCTATCTTACATCAATATCTTATCATTACTTTGATTGTTTAGATGTAATTATTTTATCACTGATGATTTAAATACAACTATCTCTGTTTGGGTTTGAAGCACAATGATCCTCCTAAAACGTTTCAGTTATAATCAGGGGATAAAAATAAAATGTTATCTTTGGAGCCTAGTCATCTGAAATCTCTTTGATGTTGGCTAATTCAATATGAATGTAACCTGGGGCGTCACCGATAAAGATTGAGTCCTGATAAAAGTCCGTCTGTGGAGCGCCAGCACAGGGTGGACACGCCCAGTAAACGCTAATCCTCTAGAGTCTCTTCTTTGAACTTTTCCTATATACTTTTTCAATATACTTAATATGCAGGATAGGAACGTTCCTCACATTCTATGGCTACTGAGTCACAATCCTATTACATTTCAAGAGCACTAAAACCCATAGAACAGTTGTATTATTAGTAGTAACATATAATTAATGCACGATGCATCAGCTTCACGCTCTGTAAATAAGCCTATGGGCCGAGTTATGGTGACCGTCATCATATCACAAATAAACATATCTGATAATTGCTCAGGTAATGCCGTTAAGATTCCAGAAAGGATTGAGATAGTTCTCTCTCGTTGCTGTATCAATCCCTCTTCTAATCCATTCAGCACATTCTGTATGTGTGGATGATTGACTAACAGATCAAGCTTTCGCAGGCACAGGCCATTAATGCATTGATGGAAACCGATCAGGAGAAGAGAGGAAGAGGAGAAAAGGTGACAGTCCTATGGGCACTGATCAAAACTAGTGCACTATACAGGGAATAGAGTGTCCTTTGGAACGCAGTGATACCCTGGAGCAGATTGACTTCCATATGACTGGCCGTGGGGTAGACTTGTAATTAACCCTCCAACTCTCCATGGGACCGCTTTTATCACCTCAAACTACCCACAACCCTTAGCTCTTACCAGCATTTTTGGGGGAATATCCAAGGACACACAGACTATAGTGGCAATTAAATCAATGTAAATGTGATGGATGGTGAGCTCGAGCGTAGATGCACAGCATTTAACGTTGTGACCTTGTCTTTCTCACTGAAGGATATTTTGAGGCAAGATTGTGCATGAAATGTATGGTAAAACATTTACTTTAAAACGTGAGATATGGTCACCTAATGTTGACCTTCTACATATTTTGAATAATGTATTATTACTAAACAGCTTGTATCAGATCGATATCTCAAAAAAGTTTGAATCCAATTGGAGAAAGATTTTCCTGTGAATATTCTAAACTCTGCATTTAAAACAATGTGCACATTTTCCCACCAGAGATGTTTCCATTAAATTGACGTGTAATGGATAAAAGACTGTGCGTGATGATGTAGTGCACATAAAAATACCTATTGGGCTTAAATTCCATTTTCCACTCTACGAATTGTAATTGGCACGTGCGCTCTAGCCAACAGCTAGCAGATACAGTGCGGATATAGCCTACATGAGATTATTATGGACAAAAGGAAAATATTATTTTTACTTGTCGAACGGCTGCCAAGCATCGATCATCATGTCACCAGAATAAGTCCCTCAATATTTATTGGAAAGAGGCATCAAGCTCATCACCTTGCACTGTCACCACCCTGTGAAGTTCATCATAACTTATTTCACATGTAGCTAATAAACTGCATGCTTTCCCGAGTCGTAGCACTTCCCCCGCCATTTCTCACATAATTCATTTTACAGACACAAAAAGATCCAACCTTGTGTAGTGTATTTTGTTGTGTTTACATTTGAAAAGTTTACGAACAAATTAGCTGTTTCAATCAGGCCTGTCGTGACTTTTTTTTAAAATCAGAAATGTTCTTTACCCGCATAAAACGGTTGGATGTTAACCGGGTTTATGTCATTAATCAATGTGACCTCTTACCAACTGACATGTGCACCTGAAGATTAACCTATTCCATCTGTTGGCTATAGAGAGTCAGATAATGTTCTCATCATTAGGAGAGAATGATTGACTCTGGCAGTGTGACTGGGAGTTAACAGGTTACCTCAGGGTCGGTAATGAAAACCAGTGTGACTGGGAGTTAACAGGTTACCTCAGGGTAGGTAATGAAAACCAGTGTGACTGGGAGTTAACAGGTTACCTCAGGGTCGGTAATGAAAACCAGTGTGACTGGGAGTTAACAGGTTACCTCAGGGTCGGTAATGAAAACCAGTGTGACTGGGAGTTAACAGGTTACCTCAGGGTAGGTAATGAAAACCAGTGTGACTGGGAGTTAACAGGTTACCTCAGGGTCGGTAATGAAAACCAGTGTGACTGGGAGTTAACAGGTTACCTCAGGGTCAGTAATGAAAACCAGTGTGACTGGGAGTTAACAGGTTACCTCAGGGTCGGTAATGAAAACCAGTGTGACTGGTAGTTAACAGGTTACCTCAGGGTCGGTAATGAAAACCAGTGTGACTGGTAGTTAACAGGTTACCTCAGGGTCAGTAATGAAAACCAGTGTGACTGGGAGTTAACAGGTTACCTCAGGGTTGGTAATGAAAACCAGTGTGACTGGGAGTTAACAGGTTACCTCAGGGTCGGTAATGAAAACCAGTGTGACTGGTTGTTAACAGGTTACCTCAGGGTCGGTAATGAAAACCAGTGTGACTGGTAGTTAACAGGTTACCTCACGGTCGGTAATGAAAGCCAGTGTGACTGGGAGTTAACAGGTTACCTCAGGGTCGGTAATGAAAACCAGTGTGACTGGGAGTTAACAGGTTACCTCAGGGTCGGTAATGAAAACCAATGTGACTGGGAGTTAACAGGTTACCTCAGGGTCAGTAATGAAAATCAGTGTGACTGGGAGTTAACAGGTTACCTCAGGGTCGGTAATGAAAACCAGTGTGACTGGTAGTTAACAGGTTACTTCAGGGTCGGTAATGAAAACCAGTGTGACTGGGAGTTAACAGGTTACCTCAGGGTCGGTAATGAAAACCAGTGTGACTGGGAGTTAACAGGTTACCTCAGGGTCGGTAATGAAAACCAGTGTGACTGGGAGTTAACAGGTTACCTCAGGGTCGGTAATGAAAACCAGTGTGACTGAGAGTTAACAGGTTACCTCAGGGTCGGTAATGAAAACCAGTGTGACTGGTAGTTAACAGGTTACCTCAGGGTCGGTAATGAAAACCAGTGTGACTGGTAGTTAACAGGTTACCTCAGGGTCGGTAATGAAAACCAGTGTGACTGGTAGTTAACAGGTTACCTCAGGGTCAGTAATGAAAACCAGTGTGACTGGGAGTTAACGGGTTACCTCAGGGTCGGTAATGAAAACCAGTGTGACTGGGAGTTAACAGGTTACCTCAGGGTCGGTAATGAAAACCAGTGTGACTGGGAGTTAACAGGTTACCTCAGGGTAGGTAATGAAAACCAGTGTGACTGGTAGTTAACAGGTTACCTCAGGGTCGGTAATGAAAACCAGTGTGACTGAGAGTTAACAGGTTACCTCAGGGTCGGTAATGAAAACCAGTGTGTGGTCTATATGGTCACTGCCTGTATGCAACCTGGGAGGGAGGGAAGGAAGGAAGCAGGGAGGGAGGGCAGGAGGGATGGTTTGGGATGGAGAGATGGTGTGGGATGGAGAGATGGTGTGGGATGGAGAGAGAGGGAGGGAAGGGGGAGAGAGGGTGGGAGAAAGAGGGAAGGAGAGAGAGAAGGAGTTGTAATACATGAAGAGCAGAGACCAGTTTTAATGAAACAGCTCCAGTAACTTTAACTGCAATTATTCACTCTAGGAGACAAGGAGACAGGCATTGTCACAAATCTAGCAAGGGACAGAGCCCAATCAGAGATAGATTTTTTCACTACTTCTATTGCAAATTCATATGCAGTCAAAATTACTGCATCGACATTTCTAGTGGTAAACTAATGGACATACAGTGGCTGTACTGTGAGATTGCAAATACATTTTTTAGGTATGGTTAGCATTTTATCGTTGGTTGTGAATGTGAAGTTTAGTGCAGGTGTGTGCAGCCTATCTGACACTGATCCAGGACCTGTGACAAGAGAGTGTGATCCCATGTAATTCCCACTCAGTATGATGCCCATGTAAAGGATGTCACACCACATGTGCTACACCCACTCCTCACAGTACCCATAGTGCCCCGCCAGCGGCTAGCTTATTAGAGGCTGTACTCTTCAGACTGACATATAGGAACCCTGAGGATCATTATAAAAGTTGTTTAGACTCACATTGAAAGTTACACAGTTATGCTGGACTGGTAGTTAAATACACTGTATATGCACAACAAACCTGTGTCGAAAATTGAGGAGTGGTCGTGAGAAGAGGAGACAAAATGAACACATGAAAAATACGACTCAAACATTTTAATGAAAATTCATGAGTGTGATGTAATATTGCTGTCTGACAATCACCTGCCTGAGCACTGAGCTTGATTGACAGCTCAAACGCAAAAAATAAAATAATAAATCAGTCTTGTGTATGGGAGGTATACCGTGTGCCATATGCTGCAATATGTACAGGACATTGCGCTGTCTCTGAGATATTCTCTGTCACTGCATGTTTATGATTTTATTTGAATGAGTAACACAGGGAACCAAGCAGGTGCTTATAGGGTTGAATATTCAGTGGAAATTCTGATGGCTCATTTGATGGCAACTAGGAGATGAGCCAAGAGACAGGAAGGTACACAAACACCTGTTTGCTTTTGTTATACAGCCACAAATTGGAGACATTTTTGAATGCTGAATTAGTGAATATTTGACTTGCGTACGAGACACATGCAGTGACCCAGCCTGTCTGATATAATGAAATGAACACAAATTGTCCCCGGTGCCCTTGTCATATGCTGAAGTATTTGTCTCCAGGAGACAGATTATGTCTATGGTGAGAAAGTGAAGACATGGCAGCAACATCAGGACTGGTAATAAAGTGATACACTGCCCTACATTCTGGAACTAATTCAGGAATAGAAACTGATTATTCTTTCTCTCTCTGACTGCCAGAGAGAAGTTAGGAAACGTCTATGAAATATTTAAAAAGCTGTTTTTCGCTTGGATAGTCATACATCATCTATATATAGAGTTTGTTTCACCCTCTTCACACATCATGGATGGTTCCACATTCCCAATACGTATCCTTCCAGACAATATGATGAACAGTAGACTGCCTGATGTCCTCAACTTCCTGAAATATTCAATCCTCTACTTAGTCACAGGCGGCCATCTTGGAAGTCAAATGGAAGGGTGAGTGAACCATGCTTATAAGGGAGGGATGGTGTCGTGATATCCTGAAACAGAATTCAGATATAGCTGAATTCCTGTTTTCAAAGTAAAATTGTTTCTAGCTTATTATTTACGGTAGGGACAAAATAGGGATCTAAACATTTATTTTAATGGTTAAGACAGAGGAAAGTGGGCACAGGAAATCTCCCAAAGCAAATACCTGTAGGAGCAGGAGAAAGATGGGTAAAATGACAATGTGTTAAAGTAATCAACACCTCGATACTAGAGGGGACGCATCTCTGATGACATTCAGTCCCAGACCCAGTGCTGAACGACTAGTACCTTTTTAGGTCGGTACAGTTTCGGTTCCATTATTTAAAAATTATCTGGTTTCGATTTCGGTTTCAAATGTTTTATAAACATGAAGTGCATTATGAATTATAATATTAACATTATTTTATGACTTTTTAATAGAAATTCTAAAGCCAAAAATAGGGAACATTCAATTGCCAAAACATTGAAAATATTCCATGGTCTCTGTCAGGTCCACATTGGGTAGACATCAATAGAAAAATAGGAAATTACTGTGAAATAATAATATATTTCAGTGTATATTACTCTCAAACACATAGATCCCCTGAATGCAGCTCACTCTCTAGATCCCAATCACCTGAATTCTGATCACCTGTTCACACACCTGTATGTCATTATCACACACTATATAGTTCATTTCTTTGCACCCCGTCATTGTGAGCTATTGTTTGTTTTGTGACACACTTCTATTCGGAGCTCTGGTTTTCCCATAATTTAATCCTCCCGTGTATGATAGTTTTTGCTTGCCTCACTAACGACGCCTTTTGCCTATTCAGATTTCCTGTTATCAACCAATTGCCTGATCTCCCGGATGACGTTACTAGCCTTTTCCCTGCCTGTACTGTTGCCTTTTTGGACCCCTGTGTATGACCCTCTGCCTGCCCCTGGACCCAGCTACCTGCCTCCTCCTGTGGTCCTTTACAAATAAACACCTGCTGCGCCCTGCGCTTGAAACCAGCTCTCTGTCTCCCATCGTGTTCATTACACCCATACTGTACTGTCTTTAGTTATCCAATTTAACTAGGCTAGCCTGCCTAAGCATGCTGCAGACATGTCTGCACAATAATTTCTGTAGTTCTTCAAAGTAGATAAGGCATACTTTCACAAACTGCCTCTATCCCTCTCATCGTTGTGTTGTATACTTTCCTCTGTCATACGGTCTGTGTGTATCTAACCTAAAGTAGCAGGTGTAAAAGTGTATCCATCTGTCCGAGCCAGAAACAAGTGGCGCAATGGATTATGGTCATTGTAGTTAATTACCATGTTTCTGCGCTGAACTCGGCTGAATATTTGCTTAATGAACTATAACTCCCTTCAGCCCAGCATCTGTTATTTTGAATGATTTGATTAATCTCTAGAGAAAGGCTAGCTACAACCAGATCATGTATAACCAATATGTTTCAATGGAGAAAAATGTTATAAGCTTGAAATCTGAATATACCAAGTTTTCACAATAAATGTTAGTACAGTATACTTATTTAACTACCTTATCAGGTGCCTATATCACCTTGCCCTCATTCTCTGGCCTATCCAACTCTGCTGGTAAACCTCCAAGAAACCAATGGCAAATGCTTCCTTGTTCATAGTCCTGAATAGTCTGGAAGACTTTGCTTTTATCTTTTCTGGACTGATCAACACCACTTTCAAAGGGTTTCTCTGAGACAACTCTGGGCTTTGATGAGTCAACTTCCTCTCCCTGTTGGATCAATAAGGTCCTGGCCTCTGCATGCTCAAAGGAGGGGTGGGCCAGAGTCTTCCCTTGAACCGCTGGTCAAACTCATGCACACACTACTACTCAAACCATATGGGAGATACCAGAGTTGGACCGGAAACTTTATTTCGTAGTGTGATGGATATATTTTACAAAAGACTTCCAGAAGTAGGCTATGCTGCTGCTCAAGGTTTTGGACACATCCTTTCCTCATCTGCTTTCCTGTTCAACATGGTTAGCCTCAACTTTCTTACAACACAATTTATACGGTAATACTTTACACATCCAAGAATAGAACACTTTCAAAATGGAGGAACATTCAATCCCTCAAAAATAGGTTTCTTCTGTATTCATAGGAGGATATCTATGTTCATTATTAGAGATGGGCGATGAACATCCTCCAGACTCCTACCAATCATAGTAGCCTGTCAAAGACTGTGGCAGAAGGGAAAAGAAAATCCTTGTGCAGCAGTTTGGAAGATTTCCCCAAAGGCTCTCTCTCTCACCATCACCAGGTCACACCTATCCTCTTTTCTTAATTGCACCTTACGGTGAAGAATCATTTCCTCAACATCTATGATAGAGCTATGGTTGAATTCCCTTTAACAACCTCTGTCTCGGCCTGCCACATTCACAGACAAGGGGGTAGCTATATTACATTAGGCTTTAATTAATTCTGAGACTGGCCAGGCTCAAAGGTAATGGAGTGTGTCGGAAGTGGTACCTCGCTGTGCAGCGGGAGTGTGTAGGTACCTTTGCGTGTGTGTGTGTGTGTGTTTCTGTGTGAGTGTGTGTGTGTGTGTGTGTGGGTACCTTTATGTGTGTGTGCGTGTGAGTACGAACGTGTGTGTGGGTAACTCGGCGTGAAGGTGTGCTGGTCCACAGAGTTTTAATGGTCAGAGTTCAGAGCTGATGCTCAGGAGGAGAGGGTTCTGACTCCTGATTGGAGGTAATCCTTAGGAGACTGACGCTGAGTGTGCCTGTGTGTGCGTGCGTACGTGCATGCGTGCATCTCTGCTTGTTTGTGCGCGCGTGTGTCCCTCTGTGCTACAAATAAAATGATTAATTCCTGGCATGTTCTGTTCTTTAGGCTGCCTTTGTGGTGACATTGAACAGGGTGAATATTCTGTCCCAGATTCATGTTGGGTAGGGTTGTGATGGAAGGGGAACAGTGGCAGGAATAAAGAAGTTCATTGTGCCCCTGTGGAGTACAGCGTCCAACCCCTGCTGAGCCTACTTGACACTGTGTGTGTGTGTGTGTGTGTGTGTGTGTGTGTGTGTGTGTGTGTGTGTGTGTGTGTGTGTGTGTGTGTGTGTGTGTTTGTGTGCGTGCGTGCGTGCTCACTGAGGCATGCCTCTGAGGCAATGGACAGAACAGAGGTAGGTTTAAATATATGTCCACATGCATAGTCCTTGTGATACAGAGAAATCAGTGTTGAAAAGAGCAGCGGTAGCCTATCTTCACACAAATGTCCGAAATGAGATGTGCAATGTCTAATCTGTAATGGACTCTGGCCGAATAACGTCTTCCATGGACAAGCTGTCAATACAGCAACACAGTTTGAGAGTAGCTGTTGTCTCTTTGTCAGTATTGTGAGAGGCAACACAAGTTGAATGTCTCCTGTTTTCCCATGCAGCCTGATGGTTGTAGCATGGAGTAAAGCTACCTCTACTTTGCCTCTGGCTGTAATTGCCTTGGGGAGTGATACACCACCTCTCCATTCTATAACTTATATCTAGGAAACATGGTCCCCTCTATCGTTACGAAGTTACATTAGCCGTGCTGAAGGAATCGCAGGTTATGTAATCAGGTATTGTTTAGATATGCCCTGTTCCTGACAGTTCCTGGAGTTCCTTTAGACTGAGTTTGACTCCAGGTGGAGAGGATGGATGAGCAAAATGTGGTTGGTGGTTGAGTATTTTTGTCTTTCTCACATTGATACCACCTGCAAAAGAGTTGACATACGCCTGTTGTACCTGGCAATGACTTGATGCTGAAATGTACCACATCTTGCTGAATCGTTGTCAAGTTTCTACCCGAGAAAGCGTTTGTATACACCTGTTGTACCTAACTCCATATGCAGCCACATAAGGTCACAGAGTCAACTTAACAGCAGCATTAGCCAGTAACCTCAGGTCTGGAACACCAGTGTTTAATCAACGGGGATTAAATGGAAAGACATTTTGATTTACCTCCACTGTGGCAATATCTGCTCTCTTTCAACAAGCTTGCTATCGCTGATGACATTGCCTGTGTATTTGTGTACCCTGCCGGTGTCCTTACCCCACAATCCAAGGAGCCCTATTGCAAACGTCAATGGTTTAAAATAAAGGTGAATGCAGACACACAGCCACGGACGTAGGCACACATACATACACCCGCGCGCACACACACACCTTTTGGATACAAAGATAGTGCTATTGATGGAATGGGTCATAATGCAATTTAGAGGCAATTAAAAGGTAATTAATGTGTTCGAATCAACCTGTGCCTGGAGCGCTTTTCCTGTGTGTGGTAGAGAGATGATATGCTACTGTGTGTGTGTGTGTGTGTGTGTGTGTGTGTGTGTGTGTGTGTGTGTGTGTGTGTGTGTGTGTGTGTGTGTGTGTGTGTGTGTGTGTGTGTGTGTGTGTGTGTGTGTGTGTGTGTGTGTGTGTGTGTGTCTGTGTGAATCTTGAGGCCAGAGGAATAGATGACTAAAACAACAAAGAGAGGTCACGATACAATCATTTTAATGGTCGGCTCAAAATGGCTACTACATAGTAAGTGCCTTTGAACAAATTTAGCCCATTGAGCCACATTCTATTTGATGGATGATTCAATGTCGCAAATGTGAATATAATGTACAAGTAAACAACAAAATAACTTAGTGGTCTGATTTATTCTCCTTGCTTTTATCACACCAGGAGGTCGGAGAAACAGCATGACATTGAGTTCAGTTGTGAATGCTGTGGCGGTGCTATCATAGCTCTGCAGTGACTGACCCGTTCTCCCCTTATCTTGACAGCACACAGAAGACTATCCGACACACTGTGACAAATTCATTTTGAGCAAATTACCTTCTCAAGCAGAACGGTCTCCGTATTATTATTCCCTCCAACAATCAATTAAAGCTAGTACAATACACAGGGAACCTCAGGGAAGCTAGCTAGCTCAATACAAGCCTTTGAGAAAATGTGACTTGTTCACCCTGGAATTGTAGCCATTTTAGATAGGCAAGGCTTATCATTATGTGGGTGATTTAGCTTTGCACAAACTATCGACTTGTCTTGTAGGTGTGAAAATACCCAATAAACTCTCCTTTTTATGGAATCAATGCTATGGAGTCAATGTATTCAACCATCCATTCCTTTCCACACCACTGATATTACAAACTGTGTTCAGATTCATACCATTGATCTATATTATAGTCATTTATGCAGGCATGTATGTGCCATAGGATGAGTATAGTTTTAAAACCCATTCAAATGTTTTTTCCAGGTGTTCTAAGTGTAACCCTCCCCAGCCTAGCAGACCTTTCCAGGTATTAGTTTCCAATGGTCTTCCTGGGTATTTTAGTTAGAGAGGAATCCTTGTTATGGTAGGCAGATGGCAGAATCCTACGTCTTTTGTTAAATTCACACTAATTAAAATCCTCAGTGCAGCTCATTCCAACCAGAATATCTAATAAGGGGGCCCTGCTTAGCCAAGTAATAAGAAACCTGATGCCTTGATGACGGTCTCACCTTCAAACTTTGGAGCTTCGAATAGAAGCTAGTCAATTCCTCACCAACAACCGTTGCCAGCTTTCAGCCGATCTCTGAGAATTCATATAGGGGCAGAGTGTGATTATGTTAATCTTGGCTGCCATCTTGGATTGGCATTGCTGGCTCTTTATATGTCTGTTTGGGTTTACTTTATTTACTATAATAAACAGTTGTATATACAGTACATGGGATGGAATGGGGTGGGTTAAGAAATGAAAGAGTTGCGGTACTTGATTGGGTATCAAGAGGACACTAGATACTATTTGATGCCTGGTGTACTGGTTTTTATATATACTGAACAAAAAAATGTACGCAACATGCAACAATTTTACAGTTCATATAAAGACATCAGTCAATTGAAATAAATGTATTAGGCCTTAATCTATGGATTTTTACATGTCTGGGAATACAGATATGCATCTGTTGGTCACAGATACCTTAAAAAATGCACGACAATGGGACTCAGGATCTTGTCATAGTATCTCTGTGCATTCAAATTACCAGTGATAAAATGCAATTGTGTTCGTTGTCCGTAGCTCATGCCTGCCCATACCATAACCCCACCGCCACCATGGGGCACTCTGTTCACAACGTTGACATCAGCAAACCGCTCGCCCACACAACGCCATGTGGTCTGCGGTTGTGAGGCTTGTTGGAATTCTTTAAAATGACGTTGGAGGCGGATTATGGTAGAGAAATTAACATACAATTTTCAGGCAGCAGCTCTGGTGGACATTCCTGCAGTCAGCATGCCAATTGCATGCTCCCTCAAAACACAAGACATCTGTGGCATTGTGTTGTGTGACAAAACTGCATATTTTAAAGTGGCCTTTTATTGTCCCCAGCACCAGGTGCACCTATGTAATGATCGCGCTGTTTAATAAGCTTCTTGATATGCCACACCTGTCAGGTGGATGGATTATCTTAGCAAAGAAGAAAGGCTTATTAACAGGGATGTAAACAAATTTGTGCACAACATTTGAGACAAATAAGCTTTTTGTGTGTATGGAACATTTCTGGGATCTTTTATTTCAGCTCATGAAACATGGTACCAACACTTTACATGTTGCATTTATCATTTTGTTCAGGATACATTTCAAATGTTGCTTGTTAGGGGGAAATACACCTAAGATTATGTTGACAAAAAAACACCACAGTTGGATGAGCTACTCAAACAAAATCGAGCAATGGAAATGTAGGGGAGACTGGGGGTGGTTGTCACATGGGTTGGTTGTCACAGTGCTAACAAGCTGTGTGGCCTGCATGTCTTCTCCTTCACAGGGAAGCCCTCCACATGCCGTCTCTCTAGCTGTCCCCAACACTCTTTGAAACCAGCGCTTTGAGAAGGGTTTTCAGAAGGCTTTTAACGGAGTCCATCAACGACTCTAAACAAACACAGATGGCAAATCAAAGCAAATTGGATGAAAATGGAACTAAATCAAAAATGGCTTCTTTCCCTAAATAGACTGTCAGAAAATATACTGCCTGTGGTGTAGCCTATGCATATGCAAATCTTGATTTAAAATGACAATTTTAGTAGTTGAAGGCCAGGCCTTAGCCTGGGAATGAACAACACGTATAGACATAAATACAGTTTTTACTCTATACCTGAACACATGTCAAAGTAATCATTTGTACTCATGGCATATAGTTTTAGCATTTCACTTGCATTTACAACCTTTATTGATATTTATAACTTTTCCAATATTTTACGTGAGCTTTAATGTGCATCCTTGCTGATGCATCTTTCTCTGGCTGCGCTAGCAGAATTATTTGATAGGAACTCAAATTTATTTTCACTGTCTCACCTCAAGGCAAAGATATGATACTTTGTGGCAGAAAACATCTGTGAAATATCATTTAAGCTAAGAAAATATGTGTTGCTATTTTTTAACACAGGCCATAACAACCACCATAGCCCTATTTATTGCCATGCATTACGAGACTTTGCTGTAAACTGTATTTATACAACCAATAGCTACGTTGAAGTGATGTGGGTGGGCTTTTGGATTATCAGAATAATTGTTCATTCTAGATTGAGATATATTGATTAAAGGTACTGTATAAAGGCATTGGTATATTTAAGCAATAAGGCACAAGGGGGTGTGGTATATTTGCCAGTATACCACGGCTAAGGGCTGTTCTAATGAAACCCTTTTTTCTAAGAGGGTAGTTGAAGTCAATGGAATAGTCCACACATGATAGACTCTCAACATCTGCCACTACTAGCCAATTGTGCTGTTTAGATATGTTTTTTAACTGAATTATCTGAGGTTGCTCTGAAAAACCAATCAAAACTATCATATCTAATGATTACTTTTCAAACTCATAGGATTCGTCCATCCTCCATACTAGTCTGTGGTTTGCCTTAGGAAAGGACAGTGTATATAAATCAGCAGCATTTCCCCCTGTGCAGATCGATCCCAGTTCAATAACTCTGAGTCTCTCCTGTGTACTAATGGCCACTGCAGGCTTTACGGAAACAAACATATCCATCCTGATGCCTAGAATCAAGACTTTCTGCACTTCTGTGCTTCTCTCCATTTCACCAGTTGAACCGACCGACCTATGGACCAACCCTATGAACCGACCCTATGGACCAACCCTATGAACCGACCCTATGGACCAACACTATGAACCGACCCTATGGACCAACCCTATAAACCGACCCTATGGACCAACCTATGGACCGACCTGCCTGCCTACGTACCTACCTACATACAGTGGGCTCCAAAATTACTGGTACCCCTGACTGGCAATGCACAAACAATACTTTAAACTCAAAATACCAACATGTGAGAAATACTGTACGCTATTAATGTTTCAATGGAACCAACCAAAATCATACAATTATTTAATACAAAATACATTTCACCAAAATCAAGGTTTCATAATTATTGGCACTCCTCATTTAGTACTTAGTGCAACCACCTCTGGCAAGGATAACAGCATGGTATTTTCCTGTAATGTTTGACAAGGTTAAGGAACACATTTGGAGGGATTTTGGACCATTCCTTTATGCAGATCCTTTCAAGATCCTTCACATTCTTGGGTTTGCGCTTATCAACTGCCCTCTTCCACTCAGCCCACAGGTTTTCCATTGAATTGAGGTCTGGCGACTGAACATTGATTTCGTTGTCACAGAACCATTTCTGTGTGGATCTTGAGGTATGTTTTGGGTCACTGTCTTGTTGGAAAGTCCACCTACGGCCAAGTCCCAGCCTTCTGGCAGAGGCAACCAGATTGTCAGCCAAAATTGCCTGATAATTGGTGGAATTCATTATTCCATCAATCTTAACCAGTGCCCCTGGACCTCTGGAATTAAAACAGCCCCAAAACATCACTGACCCACCACCATATTTCACCGTGAGTATGAGGTGCCTCTCCTTGTATGCATCTCTGTTTCGACGCCAAACATGCCGATGCTGTATCTGAACAAAACCTTCAATTTTGGTCTCATCTGACCAGAACACCTTCTTCCAGTCATAATTAAATGACGTTTGGCAAACTCCAAGTGCTTGCGTCTGTGTCTTGGGGTCAGAAAGGGCTTTCTTCTGGCAACCCTTCCAACAGCCTGTGGTTGTGGAGGTGGCGTCTGATGGTGCTTTTTGAAACCTGGTGACCCCAAGACTCCACTAAGGCCTGCAATTCTTTCACAGTGATTCTTGGGGATTTTGTTGCTTCTCTCACCATCCTCCTCCCTATCCTGGGGGGAAAAATGCATTTGCGTCCTCTACCCGTGAGGTTTTCTTTTGAATTTTCTAATAATTGACCTGACAGTGCTCAGTGGTATATTCAATCCTTTGTGGATCTTCTTGTAGCCATTACCAGATTTATGAAGGTCTATGACCATCTGTCTCTTTTGAACTGCCAGTTCTTTTGTTTTCATCATGGTGTTGGACGACAAAGGGATATTGCATGCGTGTTAACTCATTTTTATACTAGTGAAACAGGAAGTGATGTAATGGCTCAATATAGTTTCTATAAAAATAAATATAGTTATTTTCAAATAATCTTTAAGGGTGCCATTAATTGTGAAACATTGGAGGACATACATTTTTTATTAAATCAATAAATGATTTTGGAAGGCTCCATTGAAACATAAATAAAGTACAGTATTTCTCACATGTTTGTATTTTTAAGTATTGTTTGTGCATTGCCAGTCAGGGGTGCCAGTAATTTTGGAGCCCACTGTAGATACAAAAACAAATCATCCTTGGGCATAAACTTTGCACTTTTTACCAAAAATGTATTTTCATTCTTCATCATATAGCTATTTTACTAGCAGGCTTAATGAATGATACTATTGATGATACTATGATACTAGTATGGATTAGTCGCTTATTGATGACATCATACGAAACCCATCATTGATAAGGTTAACCAACAAGTGTGATCTATAGTCAATCAAAACTGGTATCTACTTTACTGTATTTAGTGTACTCCCGTTTTTTTCCCACCCTTCCATTCACCCTTCCATTCGGTATAGATTATGCTCCATGTGTATTTCAACTCCATCCCAGGTTATAGGGTGTCACTGATTTGAAGGAGTACAATATGGACATCATAATTAGAAAGAATAGTCTGCTACTTAATTCAGTGTACTTAAAAAAATATATAATTAATAATGGGTGCTGAATGGAATTTTATACCTGATTCATTTTCATAAATCTTTTTAATGAAGTTCATTCCCCTGTTGGCTCTAAATGTCATGCCTTGAACTGGGAAACATGGCTTCCCTCTCAAAAACCAATTAATCTTTGGGATGAACTCAAAACTGAAAAAAACACTCCCTGATAACAAAGTGTCTGTACAGTCTGTCTCCCAAATATTTGATGAGCTAATAACATGTTAATATATGACATAGTCATTCAAACTGTTAGAAAGTTAACATTTTACATTCATTTCTGGTCATGAACCACTGATAAACTTAAGGCACTTGATAGTGTAAACATAAGAACTGTTGTCCACCAACAAAAACAGAAAAGTCTACTGAAACCAAACATTGCCATTACTTCTTCTTTGACTTAAATATGACTTTTTCACATTTAGTTCTGAGACTTTGGTGGAGCAGCACCATTATTAACAAAGACCTTTAACATGCAAAGCTAAGGTCACCTAATTATTTGACCGTTAAATCTTTGAAGCCGCTGAAAAAGTCTGGCAAGAGAACGGTGAGTTCAATCTCTTTTTTTCTCCTCCCTGGTGCGGCCCTGAATTCAAATCCCCGAGGATAATGAGGATATTAAGGAATGGAGTGTGAGGAGGTCTCGTCTTGAAGTGCCGCTCACATTTCCTCATGAGCCAATTTATTTTGAGGTAATTAAGTCACAGGTTGGAACAAGTTGGGGGTGGACTTCCTTACTTGCTAGACATAAGGCAAGGCACTAAGAACAGAAAAATAAATGCAACACACTGCTCTAGCACATCTCTGACCTGTTTGGTCTGTTTTGGTCTTCCGGACAAATTAAATGGTATAATGAGGGGAGATGCAAAGCAAGCTTGCCCTGCCATGGCCCCTGTTCAGCAACAATAAATAGGCCTGGCCTTCAGCGCATTCATCATATTGATTTTCCTTTAATGATATGCACAGGAAAGTAATTTCCTCGTCTCATCGTTGTCACAGTGACTAATCAGGTTTTCCCAGGACTACTAATTCTACACCTAAAGGAAATGGTTGTGCTAAAGACACTGGTCATCAGGGTGACAGAGACATGACCAGATCAGATAGCCCCCACCCACACACAGGTGCAGTCTCTGGCTGAGTGATGGCCTTATGGAATGCTAAGTGTGTCCATAGATGTGGTTTCTATCACTTGGTCCTTGATGGTGTTTTGAATTTCAACATGTACTTTAAACCTATTCACAAGAGTGATAAAACATTAGAAAATAGAATAATAGGGGGGTTTATCATATCCGAGAGAAGCTACTGTCAGAACACTGCTCAGACTCTACGATGTATACATTGGTGTTGGTGCTCAAACCTGCTGAACTGGCACAGTTCCACAGACTAAAGGGGGGAGATGTGTCTTTTAATAACTAACTGCTGTCCATATGAAGTATTTTTGTAGTTAACTGCTGTCCATATCTTCTTTAAGAGGTATCCAAACATCCCCTGGTAGCTCATTAAGGCACAAATAAACAGCAAGATGTTCCACCTGGGAATACATTATGACAGTTAAGATCTGAGAAGCAGCACTGAGGTTATTTGAGTGATATTTGTTTCCTGCCCAATATCCACTAGACTGGACTCCTACCTTGAAGAAATGTTATTTTCACAGCATTGCTATATAGGGAAGGAATACAGTTTTCCAATTAGACTATGTTGTAGTAAAGAAAAAAGTCACCATTTTGTGTAGTGTTGCCTGGTTTGACATATACCAGTTCTACATATTTAACGACAGTTAAGGGATATCGGAATGTTCAATCAATTCCCAGAATTAAACTTGAATGCTAATCAACATTGCCTCATTATTATTTTATGACGCGGCGCCATTTAAAAATGCCACTTAAAAACAGTATTCCAACAACAACACAATCGATGCTTGTCTCCTTTTCCCTCTAAATGTTTCATTACTGTAAATACAGCAGGAGAGATATGGATTGGGGGAAGGAAGTTGGGGTTATGTGTGGTTTTGACAAAGTACATTGATCAACAATGTGACAGAATATCCTGGCCCCTGGTCTAGGTCTGGTCTGGAGCTGTGACTGTGGCTTACTGGGCCCTGATCTCTGGAGCCAGCCTGCGACCTCTGAGGTTGGCCTTCTATTGCTATTGATGGCACACCAGATAATGTTACCCCACCACTGGGACTCGTCATCTTTCAATAAGACATCATTGTGTTCATGTTACTATTATCAGGCCATATAATATCTGTGGTTGACTGCTCTGAAGCTAATTATGAAAAGGGAGAGGCATGTATTGGGACACTGTAAAGGGATGCGAAATGGCAAAAACAAAAACACATTTTCCTTAGAGGTTACAATAATGCATTGAAAACGTACAAAAAAGGATTGCTGGTTGTGTCGTGGTATGGCACATCTATCTGGAGAAGAAAAATACCAGCAGATGTCACTAAAGCCAAAAGGCTTGACAACTAATGGTTTTGGTATTGTGAGAGAAGAGATGTTAACGCTGACTCTCTTTTTACCATTCGCTACCCTTCTGGAGCTAACAAGGTCCAGTTCAATCATAATCAATACATTTAAAATTGTCAGAAGTCTCTGTAGTCTCAATGAAGACTATTGCTTTGACTAAACAATAAAACAAATGAAATACCACTATGTAATACAACTGATTATACCGTAACTGATTCAATGCTTTGTTAAAAGGATCTGCCTCTTTTTTTCAATTTTAACCTAAAATGACATATCCAAATCTAACTGCCTGTAGCTCAGGCCCTGAAGCAAGGATATGCATATTCTTGGTACCATTTGAAAGGAAACACTTTGAAGTTTGTGGAAAGTGAAAGGAATGTAGGAGAATATAACACAATAGATCTGGTAAAAGATAATACAAAGAAAGAAAACAACCGTTCTTTAGTATTTTTTTGTGTCATCACCTTTGAAATGCAAGAGAAAGGCCATAATGTATTATTCCAGCCCATGTGCAATTTAGATTTTGGCCACTAGATGGCAGCAGTGTATGTGCAAAGTTTTAGACTGATCCAATAAACCATTGCAACATTCAAAATGTTGTATCAAGACTGCCCAAATGTGCCTAATTTGTTTATTAATAACTTTTGATGTTCAAAATTGTGCACTCTCCTCAAACAATAGCATGGTATTATCTCACTGTAATAGCTACTGTAAATTAGATAGTGCAGTTAGATTAACAAGAATTAAGATTTAAGATATGTCTTTGTCCGGGGAAATGTTCTTGTTACTTACAACCTCATGCTAATTGCATTAGCCTATGTTAGCTCAACTGTTCCATGGATGGGACACTGATCCTGATCCTGTCTTTGTTGTTTTCTCACAAATTTATTCGACTTAATTTAGTAAATCACAAACGTTCTTATCAGCTATTTCACAGACATTTTACAACTTGATTACAGTGGGTAAAACATAATTCAGAAAATTCAAGGAAACAAATCAATCTGATATAAAAATAGTCAATGTTTTTGAATTTTATATCAGTTTAAAAAAACAACACAAAACCTATTTTGCCTCAAAGAAACAAACGTTGGTAATGATATGTTATATCAAGTGGTACCAATCAATTCCACTCTAGTGAACTCAACATTAAAGACTTTGAAATGCTACTTTGAAATGCATTCATCAAACACTCAGAAGACCTATTCAGAAAACAGGTCAACATTAAGTATGTGTTAGATTGAATTCAGTCTTGTGAGAACGTCATTTGAAGCACTTCACTTACTGTTCACATCCCAATAACATAGGTAGTTGCCTTGCACCTTCATAGAGTATGTCATCAATACTTTATGTGATAGAAATGTGACCAAAATCGTCCCCTTTTCCGTAACATTTTCACATAAACTGATTTAATTTACACTGAATATAAAGTGGGACCTGTTATTCTCCAAGCACAGCTATGTCATTTTGGGGCTTTCCTGTTGTTCCTCCCCCACCACCCACATCCAAACCCTGGCTGTTACCCATCCCTCAGCTCTCTCTCTCTCTGGTCCGTCTCACAGTTCCTTGAAATACACAAATTCACCACTGCCAACGGCATCAACAATTATCAATCACCTCTAATCCTGTGTTCCGCCAAAATAAGAGCTCCTAATGCAGTTGGACGATTAGTACACTGGCATCTTTATGACTAATATAGTTTACTCTGGCAAATGCAGCTCGAACATGATGCATAGAGGGAAATTATATTTGAGTTTCAAATCAATGACATGCATTTCTATCGCTTGCCTTGTACAAATAGAAATTGTGTCTTTGTGTCTTCGGTAACACTTCATTTTATGGAGTGTACTGTATGTAGTTACACTGTAACAAGTATTGTAATTAATTGTAATAATTCATAGTTCCACATGGTGGTAATTGCAGTCTGTAATTATAGAGGTGCAATAACGAATGCTTATTACCATGTTTGTTACAAATGTTCAAGTATCCGCATCTAAACGCACCATTTATCATCCTGCACAAACAAAGTTATAAGTGTTAGCCAACTAAAAATCAACTACCTCATTGATACAACTCTGCTATAAAGGCCTTTGGAGTCTGATGGCCAGGCCCAGAGAAGTATACTACAAAGCATGTCCATGGAGTTAGCCAGCTAACTTGTCTAAATAATCTAATATAACTTTTTATTTTGTAGACAAAGAAGCTTGAAATGGTCTAATCGATTTAACAAACAAAAGACATATCTACATTGAGCTTTTTTAATTAAGTATTAAATCAATTGTTATTTCTGGTTGTTTATCAACGTTAGCTGGCTAACTCATTTATCCTACTTTGTAGTTTACCCCTCTGGTCAAGCTTTCATTTGAAATGCATGGAAGCTTACATAATTAGTATAATATTTTTTTATATAATTTAACTTTGCAGTTGAGCTGGATAACAACAGTAGCTAAAGAAGGTGAGGCTTGATAATGGGTGAATTACTTTATTAACCGTCTATCAAACATTTAAAAAACATTAATAAACAGTTTCGGTTAAATGTGTGAGTTAGTCATACAGTTTTTGCAAAATTGTGAGCTGGTTAAATAATTGTATATATTTTTTTTTACAGTAAATGCACTTAAACTGGTCATAAGACAACTTCCTATTTCATCATGTAACCTTGCAGGGCTTTCACAATTGAAGAACATTCTCACTTTTGGATGAGATTCATTGGTCCACTTATTTATTTATCCCAAGAGTTAAGGCATCATATCAAGATATGCCCATCTGTGCAATGTGCTTGAAATAGCGATAACCTTATTAAATGTGCCCACAATTTGTGTTGACACTGAGATCATAGTGACAGTGCGCAAAGAACTGGGATCGAGAAGAAAGTTGTGTGCAAAATCCAGATGTAAGAGATTGCCACCAAAGAAACAAAGTGTTGTAGACGAGACAAAAAAACGTCCACACAGGAGAGAGAAGGTAGGTTTTCCATGCAATTTGTTTTGCTTTTTGGATACAGAAATCGTGCTGCATGATTCAGCATAGTTACAGTAGTTAGATAGGTAGCTAGCTAGCCTAGTATTGGCTAGCTAATGATGGCTTTCTATCTGGCAAACATTAGCAAGTTAGACTACTACCTATGCTAAATCATCCAACAGAATACCAAAAACTAGCTAGGTACTATCAAGCTAGCTCGCAAACGTTAGCTGACGATTTTGACTAGCTAGCTAGACCATCATTGTAAATAAGAATTTGTTCTTAACTGACTTGCCTAGTTCTATAAAGGTTAAATAAAATAAATAAAAATACTACATGTAGGCCTACTCTGTGGTACTTGTGTGTTAATTACATGTACTCTTTGCTGTACAGTGAGTTGAACCTCCCACTTGGATGCAATGAGGTTCAGGCTGTCATAATGGGCAACGTACACATTAATTATACGTTTATTTTTAAATGATAACCTGGGATGAACCCCGTATGCCAGATGTCAGTCAGCCAGTCAGAGGTCGACCTATATCTGATCTGTTTCTGTACTCTCAACCAAGTCAAACTTTTGGGGGACAAATGGTAACAACATCATTGAGTGGAGATTCTGAGGTGTGCGTTCACGGGTAGGTAATTAGACCCTATTGAGCTTCCAATCTTTGTAATCTCGAACACCCAGCACATCTGTCCACGAGAGATGACAACCGTGTGACAGTTGTTACTGTCATGACGTTGGGTTTGAATCGGATGCACCTGAGAAGAAAACAAAACACTACGTTTGTGATCTTGGACATTTGTAACAAGCATGGTAATGGTAACAAGTGTCCGTTGTTACACCTCTGTAATTACATATTGCAATTACCCTCAGTTACGTAATATTTTTACAGTTATTACATTTAACTACAATACTTGTTATAGTGTAATCACATGTGATTACACATGTAATTACACTGAAGTGTTACCAATGTGTCACACGTCGGTCTTCCGTGGTCTTGGTTCATATAGTAGAGCGAGACATTCACACATATGTCCGCAGCGTCCAGTAGGAACTGTTATAGAACTATAACAGTGGCAGTGGATATACAATAGCAGAAAAATATAACCTTGTCCGATTAGATCTCAACCCAGACACTGACTTATTGAGACATCCTGCACATTTAATGGCCTTAAAATGGTTCTATTTGATCACATGATAAGATCAGATATTGATCCTTTTTCAGAATGGGCTCTTGAAGGTATGGGTTTTATACTGTCAGTGCAGTGGCAACACAGCATGTAAACTATGCAGTTATATGTAATACCATACCTGTTTCTGGTGCAGTCATTTGCAAATCCATGTAAATTGTAATATTAAAATGAGAATGGTGCTGTTGATGTTGTAATGTTCATTGCATTACAAGCTTATTTTAATAACTTGGGGCATGTACAACATAACACATGCACTGTGCATGGCTGAAAATATGTCTGCTTGAAGTCAAGTTTAATACCTACTTCCTAGATAATTAGAATTATGCAGATACCCCTAATCTAAGTGTTGTTTATCATTATAGTCCTTGACACAGACGAATAGCCCATTAACACGAACACACGGAACCTACAGTATTAGTCTGTCTGTGCCCTTGTCATCAAGATCCAACATCCAAATGGCATCAGAAAATGTATAAACCAACCATACATCCCTCAGTATAAACATGGACACATAGTTTGGTCACAAACCAGAGAAATACTCCCTTTAAAGTATAAATCAGATTTTCCCGATCTAACACCTGCCTTTGGGCATTTTTCCAACAAGCAATTCCGAGACCCTGAAGGCAACTGCTTATGCAAGTTGCATAATTTGAGAAGCACTACAAGCAAAACGATTAGACTCTGTAGGCTTGTTTCTCACCTGAGGGCATTTGTTTTAGCATGCATATTGTTTTGTTTGTTTTTACTGTATGCACTTGCCTCATACATAATGCAGAGAGACTTTTACCAACAATTACAATGAGAAAATCACAATAGAAAATGGATGCCCAGGCAGAAGTCCTCCTCTCCAATAAGAAGTGTCCGCTCAGAGAGGAATTCTGAGCGAAGTGGACTGACTTTCAATTAGCATAGTTTGTGCTGGTGTCAGAACAGCAGATTGGTCGTTTCATGATGTAATGTATCCATAGAAACCATAGGGGAGGGACCAGTGCTTGAAACCAATTGGCAGTTCAACAAACAGTTAGCCATAATAAACAGAAGAAGACCATTTGAAACTGACCTCAGAAGAGTCCAAAGTTGGTGAGATCAGAAGGAAGTATGGATGCTATTATGTTGCCATTTGTTGTCCACTATCCATCTCTACAACATCAGTAACGTTTTTGCTGCTTTTAAATGTGCTAATTTGCTAAGTCAATGACGCGAACACACTGATTTTGTATTTATTTTAATCATGATATTCCCCATGATGAAAACAGCTTTATAAAGATTGTGAGTAATACGTGTTAAGTTGAGATATCCAATTGGGTAAAACAGGTGATATACAAAGTTTAAGCATACAAAATAAATGTAATTGTTACAAAACTTGAGAGACTGTATTTAAAAAAAAAATGCAATGTCATTTCCAGGACATGTAATGTTAATAAGTCATTGTTTCAGTAACACATGGTCAATTGGTCAATTAAAACCTTTCCAGGCACTAAGGGGCTGAGATTAGGTTCAGCGAATTCTTTTGGGGAGCTTCGGGAAATACAAGGGAGATTCACAGGGGACTGAGGTAGATATGGGTGGAGAGGTGGGGGGAAGGCCAATAGCTCCCCAAAATAATGCGCTGAACCTAATCTCAGCCCCTTAGTGCTTTGCATAATGCCCCTTGTGGGACTCCCATCCACAGTTCACGAGTCACTCAGAGCAGACATCTGGAAGGTACAGGTATTAACAGAGAAGGTACAGGTACAGTAGTAACAGCCAGAGAAAGACACATTCTGAACTCTAGGTATGGGAGTGCATTAGGGGCCTAGCTACCTCCTTTCAGATTCGTACACTCCCTCATATTTCACCTCTTACTGTGTTGCTGTTGTACTGGTGCCCCATCTTCACATGGGGCACCAGTTTTGTAGGGAAAGTTCCTATCTGTAACGATGTGTTATGAAAATATAATACATTCCTTAGTTGTGAATTCTGAGTTATCTATTTAAATGTTATGAGGCACCAGCAGCCTTACCGGACCGTACTGCCTTACTTTCACTCCTGATGTCCACAGGTAGGAGTGAAGTATCCTACTTTTTGTATAAATAGTATTCTGAAATATTATATTTAAATATGCAAATTAGGTGATATCTCAATAAATATAATTAAATGCAATATCACGCAAATCAATTGTTCTACGAACCGGAATAAAGTCAGCTTAATTATTTTGGTTTCGACACTACAGGACTGGACTTACACTTACACTAAATACTTTTTTCATATTTCCATCTGTAAAATACAAAAGAAAGGTGTGTAAAATGCATTTTTTTGTTGACATTTTAGAAAAAAAATGACAACATATCAACAATTCCCTGTCTGAACTCAGCAAAAAAAGAATCGTCCCTTTTTCAGGACCCTGTCTTTCAAAGATAAATTGTTAAAATCCAAATAACTTCACAGATCTTCATTGTAAAGGGTTTACACTGTTTCCCATGCTTGTTCAATGAACATGCACCTGTGGAACAGTCGTTAAGTTAGGTCAGTACCTAGTCACAGAAAAACACAGCACTTTTTCCAGCCAAAGAGAGGAGTCACAAAAATCAGAAATAGAGATAAAATTAATCACTAACCTTTGATGATCTTCATCAAATGACACTCATAGAACTTCATGTTACACAATACATGTATGTTTTGTTTGATAAAGTTCATATTTATATCCAAAAATCTTAGTTTACATTGGAGCGTTATGTTCAGTAATGTTTTGCCTCCAAAACATCCGGTGATTTTGCAGAGAGCCACATCAATTTACAGAAATATTCATAACAAACATTGATAAAAGATGCAAATATTATACATGGAACTTTAGATTAACTTCTCCTTAATGCAACCGCTGTGTCATATTTCAGAAAACGGAAAAAGCACACCATGCAATAATCTGAGTATGGCGCTCAGACACAAAAACAAGCCATACAGGTACCCGCCATGTTGTGGAGTCAACAGAAGTCAGAAATAGCATTATAAATATTCACTTACCTTTGATGATCTTCATCAGAATGCACTACCAGGAATCCCAGTTCCACAATAAATGTTTGTTTTGTTCGATAAAGTCCGTAATTTATGTCCAAATACCTCCTTTTTGTTTGTGCGTTTAGTTTAACCTGTCTAGGATCAGCGTGGCGCTAGCGGCACACCCCCCCCCCCCCACTGAAAAACCAGTGCCGCGAAATTCAAAAAAAATATTTTTTTTAAATATTTAACTTTCACACATTAAAGTCCAATACAGCTAATGAAAGACACAGATCTTGTGAATCCAGTCAACATTTCCGATTTTTAAAATGTTTTACAGGGAAGACACAATATGTAAAGATATGTAAAGATGTACATCTATTACCTAAAAACACATTAGCATAATCCACCATCTTTTATTTGTCACTCTGCTAAACCTCTGAGTCAATCAGCTTTCATTCCCTCATCCTTCACAGCAGAAGCATCAAACAAGGTTCTAAAGACTGTTGACATCTAGTGGAAGCCTTAGGAAGTGCAACATGACCCAATAGACACTGTATATTGGATAGCCTACAAACCTCAGATTTCCCACTTCCTGGTTGGATTCTTTTTCAGGTTTTTGCCTGCCATATGAGTTCTGTTATACTCACAGACATCATTCAAACAGTTTTAGAAACGTCAGAGTGTTTTCTATCCAAATCTAATAATAATATGCATATCTTAGCTTCTGGGACTGAGTAGCAGGCAGTTTACTCTGGGCACCTTATTCATCCAACCTACTCAATACTGCCCACAGCAATTTAAGACACTAACAGCTTACAGATGGTAGGCAATTAAGGTCACAGTTATGAAAAATTAGGACACCAAAGAGGCCTTTCTACTGACTCTGAAAAACACCAAAAGAAAGATCTTTCTTTTGGTGTTTTTCAGAGTCAGTAGAAAGGCATGCTTAGGCATGCTGCAAGGAGGCATGAGGACTGCAGATGTGGCCAGGGCAAAAAATTGCAATGTCCGTACTGTGAGACGCCTAAGACAGCGCTACAGGGAGACAGGACGGACAGCTGATCGTCCTCGCAAAGGCAGACCACGTGTAACAACACCTGCACAGGATCGGTACATCCGAACATCACACCTGCGGGACAGGTACAGGATGGCAACAACATCTGATCGAGTTACTCCAGGAACGCACAATCCCTCCATCAGTGCTCAGACTGTCCTAAATAGGCTGAGAGAGACTGGACTGAGGGCTTGTAGGCCTGTTGTAAGGCAGGTCCTCACCAGACATCACCGGCAACAATGTAGCCTATGGGCACAAACCCACCGTCGCTGGACCAGACAGGACTGGCAAAAAGTGCTCTTCACTGACGAGTCGCAGTTTTGTCTCACCAGGGGTGATGGTTGGATTCGTGTTTATCGTCGAAGGAATGAGCGTTACACCGAGGCCTGTACTCTTGAGTGGGATCGATTTGGAGGGTCCGTCATGGTCTGGGGTGGTGTGTCAGAGCATCATCGGACTGAGCTTGTTGTCATTGCAGGCAATCTCAACACTGTGCATTACAGGGAAGACATCCTCCTCCCTCATGTGGTACCCTTCCTGCAGGCTCATCCTGACATGACCCTCCAGCATGACAATGCCACCAGCCATACTGCTCGTTCTCTGCGTGATTTCCCGCAAGACAGGAATGTCAGTGTTCTGCCATGGCCAGCGAAGAGCCCAGATCTCAATCCCATTGAGCACATCAGGGACCTGTTGGATCGGTCCCTGATCGGTCCCTGACAACTCACAGCAAGAACTGGCAAATCTGGTGCAGTCCATGAGGAGGAGATGCACTGCAGTACTTAATGCAGTTGGTGGCCTAACCAGATACTGACTGTGACTTTTGATTTTGATCCCCCCTTTGTTCAGGGACACATTGTTCCATTTCTGTTAGTCACATGTTTGTGGAACTTGTTCAGTTTATGTCTCAGTTGTTGAATGTTGTTATGTTCATACAAATATTTACACATGTTAAGTTTGCTGAAAATAAATGCAGTTGACAGTGAAAGGATGTATCTTTTTCTGCTGAATTTATAAGTCTGGAGAATACGTCTAAGCACAACCACACACAATTTGGTGAATGCAGATGCTTCTGAGGCGTGTGGGAAGAGTCTTTCGGAAAATGGCAGTTAAAGACAAGGGCACAGAATTTAGATGACCAAACGCCAAACACCTGTTTAGACCCAATCAACGTCTCTTCAAAGTAAGTTACTTCATATAGTCCAGTTTGTAACATTCTCTATTACGTTTTGTGTGATTCAATGCAGTGAGCTTTGAAATTATGGATGTGTGTCCATTTAAAGGGGGTTAAAATTCATGACATTTTGATGACAGTGACATTTTGATGTCAGAGGCATGAAAAAGGGACAAATGTACTTGAAAACGGGTGGTACAGCCTATGCTCCAAAATGCGATGTGGTTCGACGAGAACTGATACTTTGCCAAGGCAGAGATGAGTGGCTACACCGAGACGCATGCGGGCAGCAGTGGACGCATCAACTCTGGTCTAATGACAATCGCCAAATGTCCTTACACTTTTTGTTCTTTTGTTTAACAGATGTCTCTTTCCATTCACCACTGTTTGGAGGCTGGAAATATGTTGCGAGTGGAGGAATGTGTGTAGGTAGCCTAGTAAAGGAGCCCTGTGAAGTGATTGTTTGACAATCAGATAAAAACACCATGACTGGTTTTGTCAATGCCACAATAAAATGTAATATATTTTAAAAGTTAAATGACAAATCTTCACAACTAGGCCCACAGAGATCACATTGAATTAAAACCTCTTAAGGATCCGCCCCTTTTAATTTTTTTTGCCTAAATAGACATACCCAAATCTAACTTCAAGTAGCTCAGGACCTGAAGCAAGGATATGCATACCATTTGAAATAGAAACACTTTGATGTTTGTGGAAATGTTAAATTAATCTAGGAGAAAATAACACACTAGATCTGGTAAAATATAATCCCCCCCAAAAAAACATATATATATATTTTTTTTTGTACCATCATCTTTGAAATGCAAGAGAAAGGCCATAATGTATTATTCCAGCCCAGGCACAATTTAGACTTTGGCCACTAGATGGCAGCAGCGTATGTGCAAAGTTTTAGACTGATCCAATTAACCATTGCATATCTGTTCAAAATGTTGTATCAAGACTGCCAAAATTCTACATTCACCTCTGGTCCACATTCAACTGGTAAAAGTTGATTGTGATAAGATATAGGGAAAAAATATAATAGGGAAATAATAGGGAAAAAATACCCTATTAATACATTTAAGCTAATTTACTGCATTTCTATACAATTTAAAACAAAAAAATACTATTGGGAGAACAGAAAAAACAAGCAAACATTTCCCCAGCCATTATAGAATTAGTTGCTGTAGCCTCATTTGTATTTGTATGTATTATGGATCCCCATTAGTTGCTTTCCTGGGGTCCAGCAAAATTAAGGCAGTTATACAATTTTAAAAATTACAATACATTCACAAGAAATTTCACAACACATTAAGTGTGTACCCTCAGGCCCCTACTCTACTACCACATATCTACAACACAAAATCCATGTGTATCTGTGTGTATAGTGCGTGTGTTATTGTGTGTTTGTATGCATATGTCTGTGCCTATGTTTGTATTGCTTCACAGTCCCCACTGTGATGAAGTCAATCTCTCCTCCACCAGGAGAAACCAGGAGAAATTGACATGCATATTATTAATGTTAACTCTTGGTGTACATCTAAGGGCCAGTCGAGCTGCCCTGTTGTGAGCCAATTACAATTTTCCAAAGTCCCTCTTTGTGGCACCTTACCACATGACAAAACTAGGGCTAGTAGGACCTGCCTTGTTGATAGTGCTGTTAAGAAGGCAGAGCAACGCTTTATTATGGACAGACTTCTCCTCATCTTAGCTACTGTTGTATCAATATGTTTTGACCATGACAGTTTATAATCCAGGGTTACTCCAAGCAGTTTGGTCACGTCAACTTGCTCAATTTCCACATTATTCATTACAATATTTAGTTGAAGTTTATTGTTTAGTGAATGATTTGTCCCAAATACAATGCTTTAAGTTTTATAAATATTTAGGACTAACTTATTCCTTGCCACCCATTCTGAAACTAACTGCAATCTTTGTTAAATGTTGCATTCATTTCAGTCGCTGTAGTAGCTGACGTGTATAGTGTTGAGTCATCCGTAGACATAGACACACAGGCTTTACTCAAAAAAGTTTACTGAGGGAGTGGTAACAGGCTGATTGGTCGGCTATTTGAGCCAGGAAAGGGGGCTTTACTATTCTTAGGTAGGGGAATTACTTTTGCTTCCCTCCAAGCCTGAGGGCACACACTTTCTAGTAGGCTTATATTGAAGATATGGCCAATAGGAGTGGCAATATCATCCGCTATTATCCTCAGTAATTTTCCATCCAAGTTGTCAAAACCCAGTGGCTTGTCATTGTTGGTGGACAACAACACTTTTTTCACCTCTTCCACACTCACTTTACGGAATTCAAAATTACAATTCCTGTCTTTCATAATTTTGGTCAGATATATTTGGATGTGTAGTGTCAGCGCTTATTGCTGGCATGTCATGCCTAAGTTTGCTAATCTTGCCAATGAAAAAATCATTAAAGTAGTTGGCAATATCAGTGGGTTTTGTGATGAATGAGCCATCTGATTCAATGAATGATGGAGCGGGGTTTGCCTTTTTGCCCAAAATGTCATTTAACTTCTTATGGCTGCAGGGGCAGTATTGAGTAGCTTGGATGAAAACGGTGCCCAGAGGTGCCCAGAGTAAACTGCCTGCTCCTCAGTCCCAGTTGTTAATATATGCATATTATTATTAGTATTGGATGGAAAACACTCTGAAGTTTCTAAAACTGTTTGGATGATGTCTGTGAGTATAACAGAACTCACATGGCAGGCAAAAACCTGAGAATAAATCCAACCAGGAAGTGAGAAATCTGAGGTTTGTAGGTTTTCAACTCATCGCCTATCGAATGCACAATGGGATATGGGTCAGTTTGCACTTCCTACGGCTTCCACTAGATGTCAACAGTCTGTAGAACCTTCTCTGATGCTTCTACTGTGAAGTGGGGCCGAAGGAGACAGGAATGAGTAAGGTCTATCATGAGCTGACCATGCTCTGACCATGCGCGTTCACATGAGAGGGAGCTCTGTTCCATCGCACTTCTGAAGACAATGGAATTCTCCGGTTGGAACTTTATTGAAGATTTATGTTAAAAACATCTTAAAGATTGATTCAATACATCATTTGACATGTTTCTACTGACTGTTACGGAACTTTTTGACATTTCGTCTGCTTTTAGTGAACGCACTTCCTGACTTTGGATTTGTTTACCAAACATGCTAACAAAAATACCTATTTGGACATAAATGATGGACACTAACATTTCTTGTTGAAGTGGGAGTCCTGGGAGTGCATTCCGACGAAGATCATCAAAGGTAAGTGAAGATTTATAATGCTATTTATAACTTTTGTTGACTCCACAATTTGCCGGGTAACTGTATGGCTTCCTTTTGTGGCTGAATGCTGTTCTCAGATTATTGAATATTGTGCTTTTGCCGTAAAGCTTTTTTGAAATCTGACAGAGCGGTTGCATTAAGAACAAGTGTATCTTTAATTCTATGCAAAACATGTATCTTTCATCAAAGTTTATGATGAGTATTTCTGTTATTTTATGTGGCTCTCTGCAATTTCTCCCGATATTTTGGAGGCATTTCTGAACATGGCTCCAATGTAAACGGAGGTTTTTGGATATAAATATGAACTTTATCGAACAAAACATATATGTATTCTGTAACATGAAGTCCTATGAGTGTCATTTGATGAAGATCATCAAAGGTTAGTGATTCATTTAACCTCTATTTCTGCTTTTTGTGACTCCTGTCTTTGGCTGGAAAAATGGCTGTGTTTTTCTGTGATTTTGCAGTGACCTAACATAATCGTTTGTGGTGCTTTCACTGTAAAGCCTTTTTGAAATCGGACACTGCGGTGGGATTAACAAGAAGTGTATCTTTAAAATGGTGTGAAATACTTGTATGCTTGAGGAATTTTAATTATGAGATTTCTGTTGTTTGAATTTGGCGCCCTGCACATTCACTGGCTGTTGTCATATCGATCCCGTTAACGGGATTGCAGCCCTAAGAAGTTTTAAGGTGCTCCAAAGCTTTTTACTATCATTCTTTATGTAATTTACCTTTGTTTCATAGTGTAGTTTCTTCTTCTTTTTCTTCAGTTTAGTAACATGATTTCTCAATTTGCAATACATTTGTTAATCGGTTGTGCTGCCAGACGTATTTGCCATTTCTTTGGCCTCATCCCTCTCAACCATACCGTTTTTCAATTCCTCATCAATCCACGGGGATTTAACAGTTTTTACAGTTGTTTTCTTAATGGCTGCATGCTTATTAGTAACTGGGATAAGCAATTTCATAAATGTGTCAAGTGCAGCGTCTGGTTCACCTCAGCCGATCTATAAACACATTGCCCTTAGCTGTACAATTAGCCGCTACACATGAACTCTGGAGCAGGAATAAAAACTATAATTTAATACATGCAGAGGGATCTGTTACCAGAAAAAGTATTTTATTAACAAAAGGTTAATAAATATGTTTGCTTTATATATTTTTTTTTTCAGTTTTAGAGCAAATTCTACACATTTTAGAGCCAATCCTACACATTTTGCCATGTGGTGGGAAAGTTATACTTTTGACTCATCTGTCCACAGAACATTCTTCTAGGAGTCGTGACGATCATCCAGGTGCTTTTTGGTAAACTTGAGTGAACTTTTTAGAGGACCCTGGTCCCGTTATGTCTGGCAAAAACAAAACACTGCATTCCGCAATAAGAACCTCATACCAAAGGCCAAGCATGGTGGTGTTAGCGTGATGGTTTGCTGCCTCAGGACCTATACGAGTTGCCATCATTGAAGGAACCATGAATTCTACTCTGTGTCAGAGAATTCTAAAGGAGAATGAAAGGATATCCATCCATGAGCTGAAGCTGAAGCACAGCTGGGTCATGCAACAAGAAAATGATCCAAAACACACAAGCAAGCTTACAACAGAATGGATGAAAAGCAACACATTTAACATTTTACTGCAGTGGGCTAAATCAGAGTCATACAGAGTGATTATTGGTAGTCTTAAACAAATCTACTTTAAATCAAAAGTGTACACCTCACACACATGGTTATGTGCTTAAAAAAAAGAAGACACCTGTACCATGTCAGATATAGAGTTTAAATCTATTCAATTTTGAGTTTGCATCCCAATATTACACTTTATATACATCATAGAAGACTGAAATATAACAAAACTGTTTGACATAGAAACACCAGAGTTTCGCTGTAAAATTAATTTTGAAATTATGACAAATATTAATTACATTCCACCCATGAGGCCAAAGATGGAGGTTTTGGTCATTGACTGCAGGAAAGGGCTACAGTTTTGGAATGGCCTCGTCAAAATCCTGACCTAAACCCGACTGAGAAGTTGTGGCAGGACCTGAATCATGCAATTCATCCTTGAAAACTGAGTTAAAGCACTGCCACTGAGTTAAAGCAGTGTTGCATCAATGAGTGTGCAAAAATTCCCCCACAGTGTTGTGAGAGACTGATCAACAACTTCAGGAAGTGGTTGGTTGCAGTCATTGCAGCTAAAGTTGGCACAAACAGTTATTAAGTGTAAGGGGGCAATTACTTTTTACATAATTTACATTTACATAATTATTCACTCTCCTGAGTCAATACATGTTTGGGGTTTTAGGCTGGGTTTCTGTACAGCACTTTGTGAATTAGCTGATGTAAGAAGGGCTTTATAAAAACATTTGATTGATTGATGTTAGAATCAAGCCAATTTAAGTCAAAATTGTAACTAGACCACTCAGAAAGATTCAATAACATATTGGTAAGAAACTCCATTTTATATTTGGCCTTGTGTTTTAGGTTTTATCCTACTGAAAGGTGAATTTGTTTCCCAGTGTCTGTTGGAAAGCAGACTGAATCAGGTTTTCCTCTAGGATTTTGCCTGTGCTTAGTTCTATTCCGTTTCTTTTTATCCTAAAAAACTCCCAAGTCCTTGCCAGATGACAAGCATACCTATGACATGATTCAGCCACCACCATTCTTGAAAATATGAAGAGTGTTACTCAGTGGTGTGTTGGATTTGAACCAAACATAACGCTTTGTATTTAGGACTTAAAGTTCAATTTTTTTCCAAATGTTTTCAGTTTTACTTTAGTGTCTTATTGCAAACAGGATGAATGTTTTGGAATATTTTTATTCTGCACAGGCTTCCTTCTTTTCACCCTGCCATTTAGTAACTACAACGTTGTTGTTCCATCTTCAGTTTTTCCCTAACACAGGAATCCAACTCTCTAACTGTTTTAAAGTCACCATTGGCCTCATGATGAAATCCCTGAGCGGTTTCCTTTCTGAGTTAGGACGGATGCCTGTGCCAACTGAGTTAGGACGGATGCCTGTACAGTATCTTTGCCTGGGTGTACTGATACACCATCCAAAGTGTAATTAATAACTTCACCATGCTCAAAGGGATATTCAATGTCTGCTTTTTGTATTTTTACCCGTCTACCAATAGGTGCACTTCTTCGCAAGGCATTGCAAAAGCTCTCTGGTCTTTGTGGTTGAATCTGTGTTTGAAATTCACTGCTCGACTGAGGGACCTTACAGATAATTGTGTGGGGTACAGAGATCAGGTAGTCATTCAAAAATCGTGTTAAAGACTATTGTTTTACACAGAGAATCCATGCAACTTATTGTCACTTGTTAAGCAAATGTTATCTGCCATACATGTTTGGCTTGCCATAAAAAAAGGGGTTGGATACCTATTGACTCAAGACATTTCAGCTTTTAATTTTTAATATATTTTGAAAAATCTAATTCCACTTTTGACATTATGGGGTATTTTGTGTAGGCCAGTGACACAAAATATAAATTTAATCCATTTTAAATTCCGGCTTTAAGACAACAAAATGTGGAAAAAGTCAAGGGGTGTGAATACTTTCTGAAGGAACTGTGGATACCTGTCAGAGGCTGATAAACTCACTGTGGCACCGGAGCAGCTGGCTGTCTAAGATACTGTTACTCCATCACCCCTCACTGCCTTGGACCCCCAGCTGTGGGGTGGTCACCACCAGAACAGGCCCCTGGGCTCTCAGAGCAGACAAGGCTGCATGGAAGATCTACACATCATCTGGTCTAATACTGCAGCTGTCCATTTAAATTAGCATGGTCGGTCATCAGGTGCAGATCGGACTATACAAAACAACACATTTCTTGTTGCTAAGGAATTATGTAGATGACCATTAATGGCTGGTTTTGTTGATAAATAAAACACGTATTTAATAGAACAATAAACTAACATTCAATGCCATTATGCTACGTAAAGAACAGACACTCAACCCTTCATAATATGTAAAGGCATTCAGTTTCTTACATTGCCATAGAATAAACAGTCAGTCTAGTCTAGTCTAATTGGCTGAGTGCCACTCCATGCTCCTGGTCGCATCTAATACAGAGTGCCTCATCTGATCTTTACTAGACCTTGTTTAAGGATGAAGTGTGCCGGTCAATACAGGTTTTCTTGGACCACTTATTTCATATTTTTCATGCTCTGCCAAGATGAAAAATAGACTGCTCCAAAGGCTTATAAACACTGAACCAAGTTAGATAATCAACATATGATAGCAGTGGCACAAGTCTTCATTCTCTATAATGGTAGTGATCTATCAGTATTAAAGGTATATTAAGATTGACTTTGAAGCCGAAGTTACTTTATTTCAGGACAGATGAAGTGGTATAATGATGGATTTGAACTGTTACTGTGTGAAAGGGTGACTTTCAGCACTGCTTCAAGCTGACTGATTTGGACTAGACAAATGTTTACTCAAAACAAATGTCTATAAATGAATCTCCTCTGTGAATGCACCACAACCTTAGACTTAGAAGAATGTGGTCTGTTTCCCACAACTCCAACAGAAACGCCAGCAAACTCCTCTGTAACCTGTTGAAGCCATTTGCAAGTAAAATCTGGCTGTCTGTCTGATCATAACAAAACAAGGAGCCTGACACGGTTCAAGGAGGAACACCTGACACCGTGGTTCAGTGTGATCACTGGGCCAAATACTTCCTCTAATCAACAGGCCTGGGATAAGGTATTCCTGGGGCATCCTCCTCACCTAGGAGCGACACTCTGTGACAGACGCTTTGCATATCAGACCTGGGCGATCGATATGTTATTAGAGAACAACCTCTCGGAGGCATGTCAATTAATTCAGCGCTGTCAAACTCACCAATTGGGCTCCCAGGGAGACGCCTGGGCCTTTTTAACATGGGGCTTGTGGAGCACATTGGCGACCTTAGTTTCTTCAAGGGTTTCTTTACAACCTTTATTAGTGGTAAATTAGTCATGTGTTTGTCTTATGTCTGTGGTTGTGGCTACTTCTTTTCATTTAAAGCTGAGATCCGCGATAGGCGAAACAGCGCCACTGGCCACCCCCAGGCGCCTTTGTTATTGTTTTTGTTTTGAGGAAATGAGCATCCAGCATCGTGGTAAAGATATTAGTCAATTATACTCTGCTGTTCTATTGGGCGTGCAATGATCAGCAAAAATAAAAAAATGAATAAAAGTACGGACAACGAACACAATTGTGTTTTATCGATGGCAATTTGAATGCACAGAGACACCGTGACGAGATCCTGAGGCTCATTGTCATGCCATTCATCCGCCGCCATCACCTCATGTTTCAGCATGATAATGCACAGCCCCATGTCGCAAGGATCTGTACACAGTTCCTAGAAGCAAAAATTGTCCCGGTTCTTCCATGGCCTGCATACTCACCAGACATGTCACCCATTGAGCATGTTACGGATGCTAGGGAACAACGTGTACGACAGCGTGTTCCAATTCCTGCCAAAATCCAGCAACTTCTCACAGCCATTGAAGAGGAGTGGGACAACATTCCACAGGCCACAATCAACAGCCTGATCAACTCTATGTGAAGGAGATGTGCCGCGCTACATGAGGTAAATGGTGGCAACACCATACTGACTGGTTTTCTGATCCACGCCCCTACGTTTTTTAAGGTATCTCTGACCAACATATCCCTATTCCCAGTCATGTGGCATCCATAGATTAGACCCTAATGAATTTATATAAATTGACTGATTTCCTTTCCCTGTACCTCAGTAAAATTGTTTACATTTTTGCATGTTGTATTTATATTTTTGTTCAGTATATATAGTACACATTGAAACCACATAAATGAAGCCTACATACTGTATGAAGGCCATATTATATACCAATGGCTATCTATATTGCATACTGTCTTTGAACTTGCCATTAAATATTGATCCACATTCACATTGTGTATTTCTCAGATGAGTGAGTTAAGCTTCAATATTGCAGGTGAAACAGACTAGAATTATACCAGCAAAGATGAATATCAGTCTGGTGAAAACTCCCAAGCCTCTGACAAGACACAGGGTGGATAACACCTCAGAACATTTTATACTGATGCACTGTCTGACACTTTGAGTTTGACTTGCTGTAACAAGATCTGTGTTTTTTCCGAGTGTTTTTTCTCTCCCTTTTTCTCTTTCTTACTCACTGCACTTTCTACATAAGATTTATTTCCGTTACGGTTAGCTCTGGCAGATATATTAAGCGTAAATGTGCAACATTGCTACTTTCCCTCATTCGATGTCTCTCCGTGCATGTCTGAAATTATATGTTTAATGACAGAAGGAAAGAAGGAAGAAACAGATCAACTCTTGAAAGACAGACAGATGATTTATGTGACCCTTTGGTCCTTGTGTACAGCAAGCTCTTTGCATAATGCCAGATAGAGCACCATGCTGCTTCTGGACAATCTGTTCCTCCCAGACAGCCATTGTCATGTCAATACGTTGACACCCACACTCATATTGGCTGTTAACTCAGTCTCACATGTAAAATGGGCGACACTTGACAAAGGAAGTACGTTCCTGAGCTGAAGTATCCCTCATCAAAAAAGATAAGTTATTGTTGTGCCTGCCTACCCGAGAGCTGACATACTATACTGATTTCTCTGCGGACATTTGTGCCAATTCTGCAATAGGTGGATGACAAAGATGGAGAGAATATTGTTAAAAAATGTGAGGGATGGATTTCCTGCCCTCGCTGGGTTCCAGAGAGGGAAGTGATGGATAAACGCATACCTACAATGCCCTCTCTCTTTGGAGCGTTTGTCTGTTGCTTGATTCACTTTTCTCCGACTCTGGTGATATTTCACCAACCTTTTGCTGTGAGACTGCACAGCGCTACATGGCTGAGCTCAGGATGTCGTCATAGGGAGCATTCATTTTGTAGACTGCTGAGCTTACATCTCTGGAAGCTGTTATTGTTGTTATTACTATTCACTACTGAGGAAACAAGAGAGTTTAAAGAGAGAGGGGCAAAGAGAGAGAGAGAGAGAGAGAGAGGGAGAAAGAGAGAGAGAGAGAGAGAGAGAGAGAGAGAGAGAGAGAGAGAGGCAGAGAGAGGCAGAGAGAGAGGGGGAGGCATAGAGAGAGAGAGAGGCAGAGAGAGAGAGGCAGAGAGAGAGAGGGAGGCATAGAGAGAGAAGGAGGCATAGAGAGAGAAGGAGAGAGAGAGAGGGAGGCATAGAGAGAGAGGCAGAGAGAGAGAGGGGGAGAGAGAGAGAGAGGCATAGAGAGAGAGAGAGAGAGAGAGAGAGAGAGAGAGAGAGAGAGAGAGAGAGAGAGGCAGAGAGAGAGAGAGAGAGAGAGAGAGAGAGAGAGAGAGAGAGAGAGAGAGAGAGAGAGAGAGAGAGAGAGAGAGAGAGAGAGAGAGAGAGGCAGAGAGAGAGAGAGAGAGAGAGAGGCATAGAGAGAGTGCAAACATTTCTATAAATTGATGCATGGAGGATAAGGCAGGCACCATTCAGACACGAGGAGGTCATTGATCGCCGTGTGATAGAGCATGCTCTAATGTGGTCTGCTGATGAGATAGGCAGACAGACAGGCAGACATGCAGGTAGAGACAGAGAGGCCATGTAGGACCTGCTCCAGCATGAGGCTACTATGCTGCAGAACGAAACACTGCCTTATAAAAAACCATGAAGCCAAATCTCTGCATAAGGTGTAATGATGCTCTGTTAGATTTCTCCTTCGGTAAACAGCATGGTTGAGATGGCGATAGTGATCACAGTGTCAGTTTGTTAACACAGCTGATGGGTAATTTGTCAGTGTAGCCAGAAACTAAGCATATCCATTGATAGTTAATACTCTAGATGTATTTTAAAACAGTTGTTGAGCCTTGCGATCATTTTTCTTGATGCAATCAGTTTTATGTTTTAGCAAGTTGCTCCGCCAATGATAGCACTATTGCTAGCTGTAGCTCCCCATGTTGATAGTGCTTTGCTAGCGGTAGCTCCATACGTTGATAGCACGTTGTTAGCCGAGCCCCCACGTTGATAGCCCTTTGCTATCCAAGCTCCCCACCCCTCAATCACATTTGCTTTATAGGCACACAATGGCAGCCTCACACTTCCCCAGCTTGCACTCTCAGGACAGTTTAAATAAACCTGTAAAGAGTGCAATGCTGTAATTGATTCCCTCTTGTTCCTCCCTCCTCCTCCTCCCTCCATCCTGTCTCTTCCCCTCCTCTTCTCCCCTTTCCTCTCCCTTGCCATTGTCAGCTGTTAAACTTATTTTAGCTCAAGTGCATCTTAATCATCCTCTTCCAGGACCATTGGATATATTTGTTCACCCCCCTCTTTCTTTTCCCACCTCCTTCTCCCCCTTTCCATCAGCTTCTCTTTGCACCTTCCGTGGCAGACTGTGAATCCTCCCAGGATGCTACTTCCTGTTAATATGCAGAGCTGCCTTTCTATCCAATCAGTACTTCTGAAAGGTTGTTGCTAATGCTCCCAGAGGACGCAAACAAATCCTGAATACATACAAGGCCCTTCGACAGGGCTGTAGGTGCCATTGTGCACCTAAAGCATGACACCTTGTTTCTCTCATGTCTCGACCAAGGTTCAATTTAGATATAATGACTCTGAAATGGAAATACAACCCATTCATCTGGTCTTTTATTGCCTCGCTGGGAACTTTAAAGTGGTAAACAGGCCACCGCAACTTTCTTTATTTACTGCTTATATAGCAGGCGATACAAATATTGTCATTAAACATTTTGTAATGCTGTAAAACTTCTGTAGCTTAAAATCAAATGTATGTTTTAATATTATTAAATTATTACTGATTATAAGTATTTTTATACAAGCCTGTTATGTGATATTCATTGTTTATGTTAGCGGATTAATTGGGTGACATACATTCAATCAATATCATAAAAAGAACATTTATAAATGGCCAATTACAGCGGTCTTAAAACAAGCTCATTGACGACCTATGACAATCATCATCAACTCCAACAAAACACAATAATTTACCGTAATGGCTATAGGCACTGCCTTCTGAGAATAGCGTAATTATTCAACGAGAGAGTGTGTGTGAGAGAGTGTGAGAGAGAGTGAGAGAGAGAGCGAGAGGGACATTCCATATGTCCCACTTAAGAACCAATGAAGTTGAGATCTCAGGAGGTGAGTTCGGCAGAAACAGAAAGAGCTGACAGGGCGGGTCCGCACCCCGGGCTTTCCCCGGAACAGCCGAGGCAGGCAATAATCTCACTATAATTAAAGGGTATAAACCATGTCACACTGCCATTAGACCAAATAGCTGGCAACCAATCAACTGTGACATTAACGTTAGAAATTAGCTTTATAAATCACCTATGTTATAATAAGGGGATCTATTTTAAGAATTACATTTTTTTGCTCGCTTTTCTGTGTTGTGTTTATTTTTCCTCTGGAATTGCCCGCAACTGTATTGTTTTTGTAAATCGTAATAACTTATGGCTCCATTATTTCTGCTGCATGTGCATGTAGGTTTCACTGTAGAGGGCTGCACTCCATTACCTTTTGTGCATGTGTATAATGAACACAGACTGACACAGCGTATCTTAACAGGTGGATGAAGATAGAATGAATGATAGATAAGATAAGCTACTATAGAGAGAAGAGATGGTTTTTCCTCAAGTCTAGTTGGTGCAACCTAACTGCTAATTGTAAATAACATTTCCTAAATTTTAGGCTATATCCACTGAGATTACATTGGCAGAGGTGTGGAAGGCTTTTTTGGACACAATGCATGGAGCACATTTTGTCTTTGTTGGGTCACATTACACACAAGCAACAGCAAGGTGTCCCAATGTAGATACTGCTCCCATACAAAACGCATATTTCATTATGAGCTTTGTACTTTCTTTGTGATTTCATGCTTGCTGTTGTTTGTCTATTTTGTTTTCTGCTGATACTTTGGCATTTCAAAACCATGTCCACATTGGGATTGTAGTGAACACACGGAGGCATCAAAAGGTTGACTGGACTTTCTTTTTATGGCTATAGTAAACATTAAGTGTTTGCCTAAGTGTAGCCTAACGTATTGAATAACATGTGTTTATTTAATCTGAGCTGGTTTTATTGTGGTTTTATTTTCATTCTGTTTTGTTTTATGCATGAATAATTTACTAAGGGAAGAACACACAAGAAAGTGTTCAATCAATGCCAAGATTTTGGCCAAGTTCATACATATTAATGTCTACTCAAATAAACTTCTCAACATGACCGCTAATGGAAGTAATCCCATAATATGCTAGAATGTGAATTATACCGTGACATTCAGGGGTCTACATCTTTTATTTGATGGGCCTAATAGTAAAGACATGTATTTTAACGGTAAACATGTATTACCTTTTAATGTGGCATGAACACAACCAGTCATGATGTTTTCATCTGATTGTCAAACAAATCACTTGAAAAATTAGGCTAGCTGCACACGTTCGTCCACTCCAAAATAATTCCAGCATCCAAACAGTGCACTGTGCACCCACCATTTAATGAAAGGAAAGAGATATCTGTTACAAAACACCAAAAAGTGTAATGACATTCTGCAAGTGCCATTACGGCTACGTTTGTGTAGCCTGAAGTAATTGATGCATGTTGCTGACAAACAGTGGTGGAAAAAGTATTCAATTGTCATACTTGTGTAAAAGTTAAGATACCATAATAGAAATGACTCAAGTAAAAGTAAAAGTCACCAAGTAAAATACTACTTGAGTTAAAGTCTAAAAGTATTTGGTTTTAAATATACAACGGTTCTAGGTTATAACCTATAACCTTTAAATATATATATATATATATACAATATAACCTTTTAAAGGTTAAGTATCAAAAGTAAATGAATTGCTAAAATATACTTAAGTATAAAAAGTCAAACTATAAAACATTTCAAATTCCTTATATTAAGCTAACCAAGGTGGCAAATTGTTAATATACTGCATATATATTTTTCCGGATAGCCAGGGGAAGACTCCATATAATTAGTAAAGTACAGATACCGCAAAAAAAACCTGCTTAAGTAGTACTTTAAGGTATTTTTACACCACTGCTGACAAATTGACCTTTTTTGTAAAAAGATAAGTCTGGACACCTGAAAAGAGACTGAAATACTGGAGCGATATACGCTGAGAGTTGGGAAGCAAGTTCAGGGAGGGAATACATTTAATAAATAAACGAACATGAACAAAACAAGAAACACGAACAATGCGCTGACATGAAACAGAGTCAATAAAACCTGAGTAAGGAACCAAGGGGAGTGACAGATTGTCACATTCCTGACCTGTTTTATGTTATTTTTGTATGTGTTTAGTTGGTCAGGGCGTGAGTTGGGGTGGGCATTCTATGTTTTGTGTTTATATGTTTAGGTCATTGGAAATTAGCCTTATATGGTTCTCAATCAGGGACAGGTGTTTGACGTTTCCTCTGATTGAGAACCATATAAAGGTAGGCTGTTCACACTGTTTGTTTGTGGGTGATTGTCTTCCGTGTCTGTGTAGGTTGCACCACACGGGACTGTTTCGGTTTGTTCGTTCGTTAGTTGTAGTCTGTACCTGTTCGTGCGTTCTTCATGTTTTATGTAAGTTCTCATGTTTTAGGTCAGTCTACGTCGTTTTGTTGTTTTGTAATTTTCCAAGTGTTTTTCATCTTCGTCTTCGTCTTTCAATAAATTCATTATGTATTCACAACCCGCTGCATTTTGGTCCTCCGATCCTTCTCTTCTCTCCTCATCCGAGGAGGAGGAGGAACTAGACGCCCGTTACAGAATCACCCACCAACCTAGGACCAAGCGGCGTGGGAGAGCGCAACAGAGTAACCAGGACTCGTGGACATGGGAGGAAATATTGGACGGAAAAGGACCCTGGGCTCAGACAGGGGAATATCGCCGCTCTGTTGAAGAGAGGGAGGCAGCTAAAGCCCAGGAGCGGTGGTATGAGGAGGGAGCAAGGAGACGTGGCTGGAAGCCCGAAAAGCCTGTGAGTAAACCCCAAAAATTTCTTGGGGGGGGGGGGGGGGGCTTAAAGGGAGAGTGGCGAAGTCAGGTAGGAGACCTGCGCCCACTCCCTGTACTTACCGTGGAGAGCGAGAGTACGGGCAGACACCGTGTTACGCAGTAGAGCGCATGGTGTCTCCTGTACGCGTGCATAGCCCGGTGCGGTATATTCCAGCTCCACGTATCGGCCGGGCTAGATTGAGTATTGAGTCGGATGTCATGAAGCCGGCGGGTTATTCCACCTCCCCGCACTGGTCAGGCGACGGGGAGCATACAACCAGGTAAGGTTGGGCAGGCTCAGTGCTCAAGGGAGCCAGTACGCCTGCACGGTCCGGTATTTCCGGCGCCACCTCCTCGCTCCAGGCCAGTACCACCAGTGCCTACACCACGCACCAGGCTTCCAGTGCGTATCCAGAGCCCTGTTCCTCCTCCACGCACTCTTCCTGTGGTGCGTGTCTCCAGCCCAGTGCCTCCAGTCCCGGCACCACGCATCAAGCCTCCTGTGCGTCTCCAGAGCCCTGTACGCACTGTTCCTTCTCCCCGCACTCGCCCTGAGGTGCGTGCCCTCAGCCCGGTACCTCCAGTTCCGGTACCACGCACCAGGCCTATAGTGCGCATCGAGAGTCCAGTGTGCCCTGTTGTTGTTCCCAGCACTAGCCTGAAGGTGCGTGTCTTTAGCCCGGTACCTCCAGTTCCGGCACCACGCACCAGGCCTACAGTGCGTCTCAGCCGGCCAGAGTCTGCCGTCTGCCCAACGCCGTCTGAACTGTCCGTCTGCCAAGCGCCGCATGAACTGCCCGTCTGTATTGAGCCTTCAAAGCCGCCCGTCGGTACTGAGCCTTCAGAGCCGCCCGTCTGCCATGAGCCTGCAAAGCCGCCCGTCTGCCATGAGCCTGCAAAGCCGCCCGTCTGCCATGAGCCTGCAAAGCCGCCCGTCTGCCATGAGCCTACAGAGCCGTCCGCCAGACAGGAGCCGCTAGAGCCTTCCGCCAGACAGGAGCCGCTAGAGCCTTCCGCCAGACAGGAGCAGCCAAAGCCTTCCGCCAGACAGGATCAGCCAGATCCTTCCGCCAGACAGGATCAGCCAGAGCATTCCGCCAGACAGGATCAGCCAGAGCCGTCAGCGAGCCATGACCAGCCAGAGCCGTCAGCGAGCCATGACCAGCCAGAGCCGTCATCCAGCCATGACCAGCCAGAGCCGTCATCCAGCCATGACCAGCCAGAGCCGTCATCCAGCCATGACCAGCCAGAGCCGTCATCCAGCCATGACCAGCCAGAGCCGTCATCCAGCATTAAGCCATCATCCAGCCAGGATCCGCCAGAGCCAGCCAGCCAGGATCCGCCAGAGCCAGCCAGCCAGGATCCGCCAGAGCCAGCCAGCCAGGATCCGCCAGAGCCAGCCAGCCAGGATCCGCCAGAGCCAGCCAGCCAGGATCCGCCAGTCATTCTGGTGTTGCCCCTCAGTCTGGTGTTGCCCCTCATTCTGGTGTTGCCCCTCATTCTGGTGTTGCCCCTCATTCTGGTGTTGCCCCTCATTCTGGTGTTGCCCCTCATTCCGGTGTTGCCCCTTATTCCGGTGCTGCTCCTTATCCTGGTGATTCCCCTTAAATTAGGTGGGGTTATTTGGAGGGTGGTCATTGTGAGGTGGATAAAGAAGCGGGGATTTATTATGGTGGGATGGGAACCACGCCCAGAGCCTGAGCCACCACCGTGGACAGATGCCCACCCAGACCCTCCCCTAGACTTTTGGTGGTGCGTCCGGAGTTCGCACCTTGAGGGGGGGTTCTGTCACGTTCCTGACCTGTTTTATGTTATTTTTGTATGTGTTTAGTTGGTCAGGGCGTGAGTTGGGGTGGGCATTCTATGTTTTGTGTTTCTATGTTTAGGTCACTTGTAATTAGCCTTATATGGTTCTCAATCAGGGACAGGTGTTTGACGTTTTCCTCTGATTGAGAATCATATATAGGTTGGCTGTTCACACTGTTTGTTTGCGGGTGATTGTCTTCCGTGTCTGTGTAGGTTGCACCACACGGGACTGTTTCGGTTTGTTCGTTCGTTAGTTGTAGTCTGTACCTGTTCGTGCGTTCTTCATGTTTTATGTAAGTTCTCATGTTTTAGGTCAGTCTACGTCGTTTGGTTGTTTTGTAATTTTCCAAGTGTTTTTCGTGTTCGTCTTCGTCTTTCAATAAATTCATTATGTATTCACAACCCGCTGCATTTTGGTCCTCCGATCCTTCTCTCCTCTCCTCATCCGAGGAGTAGGAGGAACTAGACGCCCGTTACACAGATATAGGGAGGGTAAAGAGGTGATGGAGTCCAGGTGAGTGTCATGAGGTGCTGGTACGCGTGACAATGGTGACGGGTGTACACAATAATCAGCAGCCTGGTGACCTAGAGGCCGGAGAGGGAGCACATGTGACAAATACGCGACATAAATACAGCTGTGTCTGTCCTGAGCTCATCGGTGCGGGAAGCAGTGTTGCAAGTTCGCTAGCGGGCTGGACACAGTTTATAATGTGGGGTGTTTGTTTAATTTGGAAGCTTTTATTTTCATATTTACCACTGTAGCACTGCAAAATTGTATTTTAAACAAATATGAGAATGGTTAAATTAGAGACCCCCCCAAGTTTGACTTTTGTTGCATTTAGAGGAGCTTTGCTCCCCCTGTAATTCACACACTGATATGCTATCATGTCCTGCTATCATATCTATCATAAGCAACCCAGTATTTTGCCTTTTCGTACAAGACTGTTTTCAGTAGTTATGAATCACCTGTGATTAAATATTGGCATAACACATTTTGGCTGTATACTTTCTATAAATTTAAGTGCAATGGATGTTCAAAAAGACAAACGGTCAAACTCAGCACATTATCATAACAGAACTTACTCTTAATGGGTACTATGGATCCTTCCCAACGTCTCCATTCCCATACGTATATAGATTTAAATGCCTCTCTTATGGCTGACATTCATTCATTGATTCTACTCTAAATTTTCAACAGCGATGACGCCAGAGTATCAATGATTTACAGGCTTGTTAAATCGATGACTGCACACTCAGACAGAGAGAGACGTCAAGATTATTTATGCATTAAAATTATGGTTTATATTATATCTCAAGCCCTCTGTATCACTAGGCAGGTTTCCATTGCTTTTGTCAAATAAACCTGGGACAATGTCACAAAAAAAATAACATTGCAACATATGTAATGGAAACGGCAGCTATGGGAGAAATGTCCTAAAGATCGACAACATTTTTATCCGTTCAACAAAGTGGATTTTTATTTTGTCTAACATTCTTTATTGTGAGAAATGATGATGGAAACAGTGTTTTTCTGAAGAATAAATTATGATTATCGAATAATTTTGAAGGTACGCTGGGCACATGATGTCATCACGTAACTATAAAACGCCACTCCACATGAATTCAAATCAAATCAAAGTTTATTTGTCACGTGCGCCGAATACAACAGGTGTAGTAGACCTTACAGTGAAATGCTTACTTACAGGCTCTAACAAATAATGCAAAAAAGGTATTAGGTGAACAATAGGTAGGTAAAGAAATAAAACAACAATAAAAAGACAGGCAATATACAGTAGCAAGGCTATGAAAGTAATGAGGCTACATACAGACACCAGTTAGTCAGGCTGATTGAGGTAGTATGTACATGTAGATATGGTTTAAGTGACTATACATATATGATGAACAGAGAGTAGCAGTAGCGTAAAACAGGGGTTGGCGGGTGGTGGGTGGGACACAATGCAGATAGCCCGGTTAGCCAATGTGTGGGAGCACTGGTTGGTCGGCCCAATTGAAGTAGTATGTACATGATTGTATAGGTAAAGTGACTATGCATATATGATAAACAGAGAGTATCAGCAGCATAAAAAGAGGGGTTGGGGGGAGGCACACAATGCAAATAGTCCGGGTAGCCATTTGATTACCTGTTCAGGAGTCTTATGGCTTGGGGGTAAAAACTGTTGAGAAGCCTTTTTGTCCTAGACTTGGCACTCCGGTACCGCTTGCCATGCGGTAGTAGAGAGAACAGTCTATGACTGGGGTGGCTGGGGTCTTTGACAATTGTTAGGGCCTTCCTCTGACACCGCCTGGTGTAGAGGTCCTGGATGGCAGGCAGCTTAGCCCCAGTGATGTACTGAGCTGTACGCACTACCCTCTGTAGGGAAACGCGCCGCAACAGGCAAACTTTCTAAATGTCAACAAAAAAATCACTGGACACGTTCATGGAAAAGTAGCTTGTGAGTGTCTTATCTAGACATACTGTTTGTCAACTATCCATTATTCTGCCCTTTTTGATCTATTTTGCTTGACGTAGGCAATAGACAGTGGCGGTTTTAGCGTGTAAATCTTGGGGATGTATGCCAGCAAAGCCACTACCCAACACAACACTAAACAATACATGAATTGCACTATAACGGTGACAAACGGTGCCCACAAACTGTTAGGGCCTATGTAAAGCTGTCCCAACAGCAGAGTCCCAACAGAGTCCCAACAGCACCTTACAACTGCTACACCTGGATTTCAGCGGAACCTTGTCTGGCAGGGAAACAGTTCATTCAGCATCATTTACTGCCTTTTAAAAAACATAGCTGTTATGGTTGACTTGCTTAACCCTTGTGTTGTCTTAACATTCTGTAAACTCCCCTTGTCCTAAGGGTAAAAAATTACCCAACTTCACTAAACCCCTCAAATGTAAAACCCCAAAGCTATTTTGCATGAAGAAACAACCTGTCATTCATCACAAACTTTGTGAATATCTGGGTTGTCCCTCTTCACAAGTGGAATCCACTCATTTTTATTACAACACACCTGTCATAATTGTTTTCTTTACTAAAGTAGAGTTTAATTATTATTATTGCTAAAGGTACTGCATAGGTGTAAACATTCATTTTTTAGCAAGAGATAGCACTTGTACAGCCTAAGAAAGTAACAGAAATGTGCAGAAAGTAGTTTTGAATGCATTTTATTGATGGGAAACAATAACAGTCTTGAACTTTTTTGGCAACATAGTGATATATTCATATATACTGTACAATGATGAATTCAACTACAAAATACTGGTCTTCTCCCAATTTTTTTAACCATTGCCTCCCACCCACAAGGTGTATTAACAACAACAATAAATAAGACAAAAATGTGAAGAACATAAATTAATCAACTCTTATTAGCACATGAAGGACAGTGTGTGTGCATGGACTTGGCAGATGTATTTCTCACATGTGCAGCACATATTATTTGTTTTACAGTCCTTCTTTGGGGGGGCAGAATTGGTATCTCCTCCTCTTGCCTGCGCCAGCTGCAACCTCAGGTGGAGCAGGACAAGGTTTAGCCCCCTGAACAGCTTTCACAAGCGCTGCAGAAGCTGCTGTGCAGGGGAGGCGCTCCCTTCTTTGAATGTGTGGGGTTACAACTGCATTTCCCAGCTTCTCCAGGAACACCCTCCTCTTGTTCCGCTTATCAGGCATCCAGGTAGGGTTGATCTTGTTCCATATCATGAAGGCATTGTATGAGGACACATCAATGGTGTTATGGAATATGACCAGGGGCCAGCGGGCAGTTATCATCCTGCAGCTGTAAGTTCCAATCACCTTGTCCAGGTTATCCACGCCTCCTTTGTTATGGATTTAGTCCAGGATAATGGCTGGCTTCCTGTCCTCACGATCACTGATCTCAGCTGTTTTGTGCGGTGTGCTCAGGAGGACCACATTCTTGTTCTTCTTTGGGAGGTGTGTATAGGCCTCGGGACCACACCCGCTAAGATTATCTGCCCTATGTAGGCTAGCAGGTCAATCTCATCCATCCTTTTCCAGTTGTCTCCAAATTTACAGAAACCCTCCAAATTTCCAGAATTATTTTTTCGATTGCTGGTGTGATGAACATGTAGAATGTTGAGGCGATGTCCTGGGTATGGGCAACAATGTTTTGTGGGCCACAAATACCTTAAGCTGTATTACAAAAGTACTTTGAAATGTTTTGGCAAAGTTTAGAGGTAATTTTTTTTAGATATTGTGTCGTGATTTTGTTCAAATTGAACGCTGTTTTTCCTGGTACAACGGCGCCAAATAAATGGACAATTTGCATATATATGGATGGAATTAATCGAACAAAAGGACCATTTGTGATGTTTATGGGACATATTGGAGTGCCAACAAAAGAATCTCGTCAAAGGTAATGCATGTTTTATATTTTATATTAGCGTTTTGAGTAGCGCTAGCATGGTTGAAATAGGCTACACTCTCTTGTTTACATTGGGCTATCATCAGATAATAGCATCTTATGCTTTCGCCGAAAAGCCTTTTTGAAATCTGACATGTTGGCTGGATTCACAACGAGTGTAGCTTTAATTTGATATCTTATATGTGTGATTTAATCAAGTTTAATTTTATATAATTTTTTTGAATTTGGCGCTCTACATTTTGACATGGCTGTTGGGACGCAAGCGTCCCATCTATCCCAGAGAGGTTTTAACACGCTTAAATGTCTTACTCACGGCGGCCACGGAGAAGGAAAGCCCACAGTCCTTGGAAGCGGGCCGTGTCGTTGGCACTATGTTATCCTCAAAGTAGGCGAAAAAGGTGTTTAGCTTGTCTGGAAGCAAGATGTCATTGTTCGCGACATGGCTGGTTTTCCCTTTGTAGTCCGTGACAGTCTGTAGATCCTTCCACATACGTCTCGCGTCTGAGCCACTGATTTGCGACTCACATTTGTCGCTATACTGACGTTTTGCCTGTTTGATTGCCTTACAGAGGGAATAACTACACTGTTTGTATTCGGCCATATTCCCAGTCATCTTGCCATGGTTAAATGCGTTGGTTCGCTCTTTCAGTTTTGCGCGAATGCTGCCATCTATCCACGGTTTCTAGTTAGGGTAGGCTTTAATAGTTACAGTGTGTACAACATCTCCTATACACTTTCTGATGAACTCAGTCACCGTATCCGTGTGTTCATCGATGTAATTCTCAGAGGCTACCCGTAACATATCACAGTCTGTGTGATCAAAACAATCTTTAAGCTTGGATTCTGATTGGTCAGACCAGCATTGAATTGTTGTTAGCATGGGTACTTCCTGTTTGAGTTTCTGCCTATTGGAAGGGGGGAGCAAAATGAATTGTGATCAGATTTGCCGAAGGGAGGGTGGGGGAGGGCCTTGTAGGCATCCCGGAATTTGGAGTAGCAGTGGTCAAGTGTTTTAGCAGCGCGAGTACTACAGTCAATGTGTTGATAGAACTTGGTAGCGTTTTCCTCAAATTTGCTTATTTAAAATCCTCGGCTACAATAAAAGCGGCCTCAGGGTGTGTGGTTTCCAGTTTCCATCCAGTTTCCAGTGAAGTTCTTCTTTGAGGGCCGTTGTGATATTGGCTTGAGGGGAATATACACGGCTGTGACTACTGTCTAACCGAAGAGAATTATCTTGGGAGGTAATACGGTCAGCATTTGATTGTGAGGTATTCTAGGTCGGGTGAACAAAATAACTTGAGCTTCTGTATATTATCACAATCACACCATGAGTGGTGAATCCTGAAACATACACCCCCGCCTTTCTTCTTCCCGGAGAGTTTTTTATTCCTGTTTGTGAGATATACTGAGAACCCAGCTGGCTGTATGGACAAAGACAGTATTTCCCGAGAGAGCCATGTTTCCGTGAAACAGAATATGTTACAATCCCTGATGTGTCTCTGGAAGGTAAAGACATACATTGATTTTGAAGAAGCAGACACTTGGGTTAGGTAAAAGCCAAAGTTAGGCAATAGCACAATAAAGTGAAAGGAGTTTTTGGGGAAGAACAACACAACAGTGACATCATTTGAGACATTAGACATGAAGCCTATGTTTTATTAGATTTTTGTGAACGGCATCCGAGAAAATTACCATTGAATTTGATGTAAGATGATACAATTATCTGTGAGTTTAAGATACACTTATGTCAAATATACCATATGTTAAATCAAAAAGGAAAATGTGTCACGGTTGTCTTAAGAACTGGACCAAGGCGCAGCGTACGTAGAGTTCCACATATTTAAAAAAAGTTGTGCTATAAATTCTCAGACAACACAAAGATTCCTTGATGCCCTTCCAGACTCCTTCTGCCTACCCAAGGACGTCAGAGGACAAAAATCAGTTAACCACTTAACTGAGGAACTCAATTTAACCTTGCACAATACCCTAGATGCAGTTGCACCCCTAAAACTAAAAACATTTGTCATAAGAAACTAGCTCCCTGGTATACAGACAATACCTGAGCTCTGAAGCAAGCTTCCAGAAAATTGGAACGGAAATGGCGCCACACCAAACTGGAAGTCTTCCGACTAGCTTGGAAAGACAGTACCGTGCAGTATCGAAGAGCCCTCACTGCTGCTCGGTCATCCTATTTTTCCAACTTAATTGAGGAAAATAAGAAGAATCTAACTAAAAAGCAGCATTCCCCAAGTGAGGATGGCTTTCACTTCAGCAGTAATACATTCATGAACTTCTTTGAGGAAAAGATCATGATCATTGGAAAACAAATCACGGACTCCTCTTTAAATCTGCGTATTCCTCCAAAGCTCAGCTGTCCTGAGTCTGCAAAACTCTGCCAGGACCTAGGATCAAGAGAGACACTTAAGTGTTTTAGTACTATATCTCTTGACACAATGATGAAAATAATCATGGCCTCTAAACCTTCAAGCTGCATACTGGATCCTAGTCCAACTAAACTACTTAAAGAGCTGCTTCATGTGCTTGGCCCTCTTATGTTGAACATAATAAACGGCTCTCTATCCACCGGATGTGTACCAAACTCACCAAAAGTGGCGGTAATAAAGCCTCTCTTGAAAAAGCCAAACCTTAACCCAGAAAATATAAAAAATTATCGGCCTGTATCGAATCTTCCATTCCTCTCAAAAATTTTAGAAAAAGCTGTGGCGCAGCAATTCACTGCCTTCCTGAAGACAAACAATATATACAAAATGCTTCAGTCTGGTTTTAGACCCCATCATAGCACTGAGACTGCACTTGTGAAGGTGGTAAATGACCTTTTAATGGCGTCAGACCGAGGCTCTGCATCTGTCCTCGTGCTACTAGACCTTAGTGCTGCCTTTGATACCATCGAGCACCACATTCTTTTGGAGAGATTGGAAACCCAAATTGGTCTACACGGACAAGTTCTGGCCTGGTTTAGATCTTATCTGTCAGAAAGATATCAGTTTGTCTCTGTGAATGATTTGTCCTCTGACAAATCAACTGTACATTTCGGTGTTCCTCAAGGTTCCGTTTTAGGACCACTATTGTTTTCACTATATATTTTACCTCTTTGGGATGTCATTTGAAAACATAATGTTAACTTTCACTGCTATGCGGATGACACACAGCTGTACATTTCAATGAAACATGGTGAAGCCCCAAAATTGCCCTCGCTAGAAGCCTGTGTTTCAGACATAAGGAAGTGGATGGCTGAAAACGTTCTACTTTTAAACTGGGACAAAACAGAGATGCTTGTTCTAGGTCCCAAGAAACAAAGATATCTTCTGTTAAATCTGACAATTAATCTTGATGGTTGTAAAGTCGTCTCAAATAAAACTGTTAAGGACCTCGGCGTTACTCTGGACCCTGATCTCTCTTTTGACGAACATATCAAGACTGTTTCTAGGACAGCTTTTTTCCATCTACGTAACATTGCAAAAATTTGACATTTTCTGTTCAAAAATGATGCAGAAAAATGAATCCATGCTTTTGTTGCTTCTAGGTTAGACTACTGCAATGCTCTACTTTCCGGGTACTCGGATAAAGCACTAAATAAACTTCAGTTAGTGCTAAATACGGCTGCTAGAATCCTGACTAGAACCAAAAAATGTGATCATATTATTCCAGTGTTAGCCTCCCTACACTGGCTTCCTGTTAAGGCAAGGGCTGATTTCAAGGTTTTACTGTTAACCTACAAAGCGTTACATGGGCTTGCTCCTACCTATCTTTCCGAGTTGGTCCTGCCGTACATACCGACACCTACGCTACGGTCACAAGACACAGGCCTCCTAATTGTCCCTAGAATTTCTAAGCAAACAGCTGGAGGCAGGGCTTTCTCCTATAGATCTCCATTTTTATGGAATGGTCTGCCTGCCCATGTGAGAGATGCAGACTCAGTCTCAACCTTTAAGTCTTTATTGAAGAATCATCTCTTCAGTAGGTCCTATGATTGAGTGTAGTCTGGCCCAGGAGTGTGAAGGTGAACGGAAAGGCTCTGGAGCAACGAAACGCCCTTGCTGTCTCTGCCTGGCCGGTTCCCCTCTCTCCACTGGGATTCTCTGCCTCTAACCCTATTACAGGGGCTGAGTCACTGGCTTACTGGTGCTCTTTCATGTCGTCCCTAGTAGGAGGGGTGCGTCACTTGAGTGGGTTGAGTCACTGACGTGATCTTCCTGTCTGGGTTGGCGCCCCCCCTTGGGTTGTGCCGTGGCGGAGATCTTTGTGGGCTATACTCGGCCTTGTCTAGGGATGGTAAGTTGGTGGTTGAAGATATCCCTCTAGTGGTGTGGGGGCTGTGCCTTGGCAAAGTGGGTGGGGTTATATCCTTCCACAGTGTCTCCTGACCCCTCCTGTCTCAGCCTCCAGTATTTATGCTGCATTAGTTTATGTCGGGGGGCTAGGGTCAGTTTGTTATATCTGGAGTCCTTGTCCTGTCTTATCTGGTGTCCTGCGTGAATTTAAGTATGCTCTCTCTAATTCTCTCTTTCTTTCTCTCTCTCGGAGGACCTGAGCCCTAGGACCATGCCTCAGGACGACCTGACATGATGACTCCTTGCTGTCCCCAGTCCACCTGTCCCCAGTCCACCTGGCCAACTGTTCTGCCTGCGGCTATGGAACCCTGACCTGTTCACCGGACGTGCTACCTGTCCCAGACCTGCTGTTTTCAACTCTCTAGAGACCGCAGGAGCCGTAGAGATACTCTTAACCTGTCTAGGATGAGGGTGCCGCTAGCGGCACTCCCCCCCCACCCCCACTGAAAAGGCAGAGCCGCGAAATTCAAAAAAATATTTTTTTTAAATATTTCACACATTAAAGTCCAATACAGCTAATGAAAGACACAGATCTTGTGAATCCAGCCAACATGTCCGATTTTTAAAATGTTTTACAGGGAAGACACAATATGTAAAGATGTAAATCTATTAGCTAAAAACACATTAGCATAATCCACCATCTTTTCTTTGTCCACCAACAACAGTAGCTATCACTAATTCGGCTAAACTAAGATATTTATAGCCCCTAACCAAGAAAAAAACTCATCAGATGACAGTCTGATAACATATTTATGGTATGGGATAGGTTTTGTTAGAAAAATGTGCATATTTCAGGTAGATGGCATAGGTTACAATTGCACCCACCGTCACAAATGGACTAGAATAACTACATAGAGCAACGTGTTTACCTACTTACTAATCATCAAACATTTCGTAAAAATACACAGCATACACTAATCGAAAGACACAGATCCTGTGAATACAGACAATATTTCAGATTTTCTAAGTGTCTTACAGCGAAAACACAATAAATCGTTATATTAGCATAGCACATGTGCAAACATTACCCCAGCATTAATTCTAGCCAAAGTGAGCGATAACGTAAACATCGCCAAAATATATTATTTTTTTCACTAACCTTCTCAGAATTCTTCAGATGACACCCCTGTAACATCACATTACAACATGCATATACAGTTTGTTCGAAAATGTGCATATTTAGCCACCAAAATCATGGTTAGACAATGGGGAAAGTAGCCCAGCTGGTGAGAAAATGTCCGTGCGCAATATTAGACAGTGATCTACTCGTATACATAAATACTCATAAACGTGACTAAAAAATATAGGGTGGACAGCGATTGATAGACAATTTCATTCTTAATACAATCGCGGAATTACATTTTTTTAATTATCCTTACTTTTCAATACAGTTTGCGCCAAGCGAAGCTACGCCAAAAAACATGGCGTCCTAAGCCACTAACATTTTTCGACAGAAACACGATTTATCATAATAAAAATGTCCTACTTTGAGCTGTTCTTCCATCAGTATCTTGGGCAAAGGATCCTTTCTTGGGTCTAATCGTCTTTTGGTGGAAAGCTGTCCTCTTGCCATGTGGAAATGCCAACTGCGTTCAGCATGAACTGGAAGCGTGCCCAGCGATTCACAGCGTTTCAGAAATAAATGTCCCAAAATCGCACTAAACGGATATAAATTGCTATAAAACGCTTTAAATTAACTACCTTATGATGTTTTTAACTCCTATAACGAGTCTTAACATGACCGGAGAAAGATTACTCCCAACACTAATGCTTGGAACAGGTGCGGGTCGGTGTCCTCCACGCGCATAACGCAGCTGCAAAAGAGTGACTAGCTACAGGGTTTTTTAATTTATAGTGCCTGTGAACGCGCAATCGACCCCATTCAAATCGTCATCACGTAAAGGCATCCAGGGGAAGACGTAAGCAGTGTCCGTATACTCATAGGAATAACATTGGCTCTAAAACTGACTCCAGAACAGTGGCCAAAATTTCTGAAATCTGACTCCATGTCAGGGAAATTGCTGTAGAATGGGTTCTGTTCCACTTAGAGACAAACTTTCAACTCCTATAGAAACTATAGACTGTTTTCTATCCAATAATAATAATAATATGCATATTGTACGATCAAAAATTTTGTAGGAAGCCGTTTCAAAAATTACACGATTAACATAAATAGTGACAACAGCGCCCCCAGCCTCAACAGGTTTAATGATCGGCTATGAAAAGCCAACTGACATTTACTCCTGAGGTGCTGCACCCTTGACAACTACTTGATTATTATTATTTGACCATGCTGGTCATTTTGAACATCTTGGCCATGTTCTGTTATAATCTCCACCCGGCACAGCCAGAAGAGGACTGGCCACCCCTCATTGCCTGGTTCCTCTCTAGGTTTCTTCCTAGGTTTTGGCCTTTCTGGGGATTTTTTGCTAGCCACCGTGCTTCTACACCTGCATTGCTTGCTGTTTGGGGTTTTAGGCTGGGTTTCTGTACAGCACTTTGAGATATCAGCTGATGTACGAAGGGCTATATAAATACATTTGATTTGATTGTGATTTGATTTAATATAAAGTGAAACTTAAGCAAAACAATAAACGAACAACGAAACATGACTATGTGGTGCCGATGCACAAACACAAAAATATATCCCACAAACACAGGTGGGAAAAATATCTATTTAAATATGATCCCCAATTAGAGACAACGAATACCAGCTGCCTCTAATTGGGAATCATACAAAACACCAACATAGAATACATAAACTAGAACACAACATAGAAATATTAAACCAGAATACCCCCTAGTCACGCCCTGACCTCCTACACGTGACAAAATGTATACACTATCTGTCACGCCCTGACGTTAGTCATATTTGCTTTAGTTTTTGTATTGTCTAGGGGGTTTTGTCTTGTCTAGAGTTTTTTGTTATATATGGGGATTTTGCATTGTCTAGGGGTATGTAGGTTGATGGTGGCCTGGATGGGTTCCCAATCAGAGACAGCTGTTTATCGTTGTCTCTGATTGGGGAGCCTATTTAGGTTGCCATTTTCCATGTTGGTTTTGTGGGTAGTTGTCCATGTTTAGTTGCCTGTGAGCACTACGGTGGCGTCACGTGTTTGTTGATGTTTATTGTTTCGGTGGCGAATTCTTATATTAAACAAGTATGTACGCTCAAAACGCTGCGCCTTGGTCCACTCCTTTAAACGACCATGACACTACCATTCAAAAGTTTGGGGTCACTTAGAAATGTCCTTGTTTTTTAAAGAAAAGCACATTTTTTGCTCATTAAAATAATATCAAATTGATCAGAAATACAGTGTAGACATTGTTAATGTTGTAAATGACTATTGCAGCTGGAAACGGGAAACATTTTCTTTATGGAATATCTACATTGGAGTACAGAGGCCCATTATCAGCAACCATCACTCCTGTGTTCCAATGGCACATTGTGTTAGCTAATCCAAGTTAATCATTTTAAAATGATAATTGATCATTAGAAAACCCTTCTGCGGGCCTCCCGGGTGGCGCAATGGTCTAGGGCACTGCATCGCAGTGCTAGCTGCGCCACCAGAGTCTCTGGGTTCGCGCCCAGGCTCTGTCGCAGGCGGCCGCGACCGGGAGGTCCGTGGGGCGACGCACAATTGGCATAGCGTCGTCAGGGTTAGGGAGGGTTTGGCCGGTAGGGATATCCTTGTCTCATCGCGCTCCAGCGACTCCTGTGGCGGGACGGGCGCAGTGCGCGCTAACCAAGGGGGCCAGGTACACGGTGTTTCCTCCGACACAGTGGTGCGGCTGGCTTCCGGGTTGGAGGCGCGCTGTGTTAAGAAGCAGTGCGGCTTGGTTGGGTTGTGCTTCGGAGGACGCATGGCTTTCGACCTTCGTCTCTCCCGAGCCCGTACGGGAGTTGTAGCGATGAGACAAGATAGTAATTACTAGCGATTGGATACCACGAAAATTGGGTAGAAAATGGGATAATTTTTTTTTTAAAGAAAACCCTTTTGCAATTATGTTAGCACAGCTGAAAACTTTTTAAATAACTAATTAAATAACTAATTAAATAAGCAATAAACATGCCTTCTTTAGACTAGTTGAGTATCTGGAGCATCAGCATCTGTGGGCTCGATTACAGGCTCAAAATGGCCAGAAACTAATAACTTTCTTCTGAAACACGTCAGTCTATTCTTGCTCTGAGAAATGAAGGCTATTCCATGTGAGAAATTGCCAAGAAACTGAAGATCTCGTACAACGCTGTGTACTAATCCCTTCACAAAACAAACTGGTTCTAACCAGAATAGAAAGAGGAGTGGGAGGCCCTGATGCACAGCTGAGCAAGAGGACAAGTACCTTAGAGTATCTAGTTTGAGAAACAGACGCCTCACAAGTCCTCAACTGGCAGCTTCATTAAATAGTACCCACAAAACACCAGTCTCAATGTCAGCAGTGATGGCATGCTGGCCTTCTAGGCAGAGTTCCAGTGTCTGTGTTTTTTTGCCCATCTTAATCTTTTCTTTTCATTGGCCAGTCTGAGATAGGGCTTTTTCTTTGCAACTCTGCCTAGAAGGTAAGCATCCCGGAGTCGCCTCTTCACTGTTGACGTTGAGACTGGTGTTTTGCAGGGTACTATTTAATTAACTGTTTATACTAACCGCTGTAAACCCGTTATGGTGGTTACAAGAGACTGGCCATGACCTGACTGCATCTACCTTCTCGACGTCCATCTTCACTCCTTCCGGGCTGATTTGGTAGCCTGGGAAGGAAACAGCCTCCTGAAACTGACACTTCTCATCCTTGACAAATGGGTGGTTAGCCAGGAGGTGTTCCAGGACTACTCAGACGTCAGCGATGTGATCCTCCAAGGTAGCCGAGTAGACCAGGATATCATCGATATACACGACCAACTGGCGTCCGATCATGTCCCAGAACACCTCGTTGATGAATGTCTGGAAAACTGACGGAGCACTGGCTAAGCCAAATGGCTTCACCAAGTACTCGTAGTGACCAGACATCGTGCTAAAAGCTGTCATGCATTCATCGCCCTCCCGGATGTGGATGAGATTGTATGCACTACGCAGGTCCAGTTTGTTAAAGAACTGGACCCCGTGGAGCTGTTCACTGGATGGTGGCACCAACGGGAGAGGGTAATGGTACTTGGTGGTGATTTCATTGAATCCTTTGTAATCAATACATGGGCGTAACCCTCCATCCTTCTTGGCCACAAAGAAGAAACCAGCCGACGCAGGAGAAGTGGATGTGCGGATGAAACCTTGTTGGAGCACCTCATGGATGTACTCCTCAACCCCACCATAAAGCTCAATGACACATGTTGTTTGCTTAGGTAGCTAGTTAGCTACATGCCAAATGGATAGGCTTCCCTCGCCTATCTAAAATTACATGATCAATTGATGTTTACTGATCATGAAAAGCATGCAGTTACTTCCTGTATAACACCAATGAGGGAGCTAAATGTGGAATAATCAGAAATGTATATTTCTGACTCTTCAAGAGTTACGATATTAAAATCAAATAGTTATTTACATTTACATTTGAGTCATTTAGCAGACACTCTTATCCAGAGCGACTTACATTAGTGAGTGCATACACTTTTCATACTTTTTTTGTATAACATTTATTAAACAATCCGTTGAATGGTTTTAGCAGAGCTGGGGTCTTGTGGCCGACTGCTTCTTGCCATATGCTCTGCACCATATTGTGACGTTGTATTGATAACGACCTATGGGGTCAGCTGAAGAACACTTTAGGAAACTTTTTTTCAAAGAGTGTCGTGGGACATTTTTTGGACTATCAACCTACCATGATGCACTAGATGCCCTGGAAAAGAGCATCTGCAAAATGATTCAAATGTAAATGTAATCCTTTTTTTCATTACATTATCAACCCCTGTTTGTTACTTCACCAGCCACTAAATTCCCAATCTGCCCCTCAAACCATCATGGTCACCTAATAATCCCCAGTTTACAATTGGCTCATTCATCCCCCTCCTCTCCCCTGTAACTATTCCCCAGGTCGTTGCTGCAAATGAGAACGTGTTCTCAGTCAACTTACCTGGTAAAATAACGGTAAAATAAAATAAAAAAAATCAAATAAAATCAAATACAGGAGTTTACAATATAATTTTTGGGGGTGTTAAGCATTGCTAAAGTGTTGCAAATCAAATCAAATTTTATTTGTCACATGTGCCAAATACAACACCTTAAAATGCTTACTTACAGGCACTAAATAGGCCAGGTGGCCAATTGATTAATTGTTCAGCAGTCATGGCTTGGGGTAGAAGCTGTTAAGCAGCCTTTAAGTCATAGACTTGCCGTGTGGCAGCAGAGACAGATACTTTGACAATTTTTGGGGCCTTCCTCTGACACCGCCTAGTATATACAGTTGAAGTTGGAAGAATACATACACTTAGGTTGGAGTCATTAAAACTCGTTTTTCAACAACTCCACAAATTTCTTGTTAACAAACTATAGTTTGGCAAGTCGGTTAGGACATCTACTTTGTGGATGACACAAGTAATTTTTCCAACAATTTTTTACAGACAGATAATTTCACTTATAATTCACTGTATCACAATTCCAGGGGGTCAGAAGATTACATTGAATAAATTGACTGTGCCCTTAAACAGCTTTGAAAAATCCCCAAAATTATGTCATGGCTTTAGAAGCTTCTGATAGGCTAATTTACATCATTTGAGTCAATTGGAGGTGTACCTGTGGATGTATTTCCAGTACTACCGTCAAACTCGTTGCTTCTTTGCTTGACATAATGGGAAAGTCAAAAGAAATCAGCCAAGACCTCAGAAAAAGAATTGTAGACCTCCAAAAGTCTGGTCCATCCTTGGGAGAAATTTCCAGATGCCTGAAGGTACCACGTTCATCTGCACAAACAATAGTATGCAAGTATAAACACCATGGGACCACGTAGTCGTCATACCACTCAGGAAGGAGACGCGTTCTGTCTCCTAGAAATGAACTTACTTTGGTGCTAAAACGTGCAAATCAATCCCAGAACAACAGCAAAGGACCTTGTGAAGATGCTGGAGGAAACAGGTACAAACGTATCTATATCCACAGTAAAACTAGTCCTATAACGACATAAGCTGAAAGGCCGCTCAGCAAGGAAGAAGCCACTGCTCCAAAACCTCCATAAAAAAGCCAGACTACGGTTTGCAACTGCACATGGAGACAAAGATCGTACTTTTTGGAGAAATGTCCTCTGGTCTGATGAAACAAAAATACAACTGTTTGGCCATAATGACCATCGTTATGTTTGGAGGAAAAAAGGGGAGGCTTGCAAGCCAAAGAACAACATCCCAATCGTGAAGCACGGGGGTGGCAGCATCATGTTGAGAGGGTGCTTTGCTGCAGGAAGGATTGGTGCACTTCACAAAATTGATGGCATCATGAGGTAGGAAAACTATGTGGATATATTGAACCAACATCAATACATCAGTCAGGAAGTTAAAGCTTGGTCGCAAATGGGTCTTCCAAATGGACAATGACCCCAATCATACTTCCAAAGTTGTGGCAAAATGTCTTAAGGACAACAAAGTCAAGGTATTGGAGTGGCCATCACAAAGCCCTGACCTCAATCCTATAGAAAATTTGTGGGCAGAACCTAAAAAGCGTGTGCGAGCAAGGAGACCTACAAACCTGACTCAGTTACACCAGCTCTGTCAGGAGGAATGGGCCAAAATTCACCCAACTTATTGTGAGAAGCTTGTGGGAGGCTACCTGAAATGTTTGACCCAAGTTAAACAATTTAAAGGCAATGCGACCAAATACTAATTGAGTGTATGTAAACTTTTGACCCATTGTGAATGTGATGAAAGAAATAAAAGCTGAAATAAATCATTCTCTCTACAATTATTCTGACATTTCACATTCTTAAAATAAAGTGGTGATCCTAAGTGATCTAAGAGAGGGAATTTTTACTTGGATTAAATGTCAGTAACTGTGAGTTTCAAGTATTTGGCTAAGGTGTATGTAAACTTCCGACTTCAACTGTAGGTCCTGGATGTCAGGAAGCTTGACCCCAGTGAAGTTTCTGAGCTGTACGCATCACCCTCTGTAGCGCCTTACGGTCAGATGCCGAACAGTTGCCATACCAGGTGATGCAACCAGTCAGGATACTCTCGATGGTGCAGATGTAGAACTTTTTGAGGATCTGGTGACCCATGCCAAATCTTTTCGGTCTCCTGAGGGGAAAAGGTGTTGTCGTGACATCTTCAACCTCTGTCTTGGTGTGTTTGGACCATGATAGTTCGTTGGAGATGTGAACACCAAGGAACTTGAAACTCTCAACCCGCTCCATTTCAGCCCTGTCTATGTTAATGGTGGCCTCTTCTGCCCTCATTTTCCTTTTCCTGCAGCCGTGGAGTATATAAAAAGTTAGATAAATATAAGGGAAGTGTGTGAAGGAAGTCTCAGGCGGGCAAATCCCCTCCCACTTCTGTTTGGGTCGTCACCTAGAAGGTCTCTGTCAGCCCTCCTGTCTGGGATGGAGAGATGCGTTGGAGGGATGATATGAAGAGATGAGAGGTGTTCAGAGGGATGGCTTAAGGCGTAGGGGTCTCTCCTGGCTCCTGGCTTTCACACAACAATTCCAGATGCTTCCAAGGATACACTCTTTGTGGTTCAAAGCATTTACAAATGTGAAATAAGTCGACTTCCCACCACGGCACTGCTACATAATATGACAGAGTGTAAATGGAGGCACACATGGGACTACGTGGGTTGTAGGAAGAGGACTTAATAACGTCCATAAAGTCAAAAGCACATATTGAATAAAAGTTGATATCACGGCATTCTCACGGCACAAGAACAATGTTGTTAAGATAATAGTGTGATCTAGAATGTAATTACAGTAGCTTATCAAGTACAATGTATTCATGTAAAACTGAACTTTGCTTGGCTATCAACACAGCTTAAACAAGTGTTTGTTTCTGTGGTGGACATGCAGCAAAACCACAGATGTAATACACATTTTACATATTTCTGTCAGTTTTAATATGTCAATTTAATCAAATGTAAATCTTTGTACAATCAAAAGCAGGCCCAGATTACATTAGTCCATTAGTGCCTCTACCGTGTGAACATTCATGGCAGTATCATCTATACTGATGGATGACTGTGCTCAACTGTATGACAGAGCAATAACAACAAAACCCCCCCCACCACCCCCCCCCCCCACACACACACACACACACACACACACACACACACACACACACACACACACACACACACACACACACACACACACACACACACACACACACACACACACACACACAACACAGAAATAATGACAAGGGAAAGGAGAAAAAGATAAAAAGAGCCCTGAAGTGAACTTTTAAATAGTAATCCGTTTTTGGTTTCAAGTTAACTTGTATTATGGCAACTTCCCCTTTCATCAATGTCACAATTTCTTTCACATTTCTACTTTTCGTTTTCAAGAAGTACAGCATTCATTCCTCTATCCATCTTGACCCGGCCACACCTTACCTAAAACAAAATAAATTAATGTCCAGCTGTTTTGTTTTGAAACGCAATTCAAGCCACTGTCAGCAACCTATAAACACCTCTTTTGCCCTGGTGGAGCAGTAGTAACAACACTCACTTTGACAGTGGTTTTAATCACAGTCCTGGCCAATCAGACAGATCATTCATCTGCACATTCAAAGTCATAATTCTCTCATCTGTCACCGAACGGACTGGCCCAAATCTGAACCAGACCACAGCTATCTATGTTGGCCAGGATACACGATAGAAACTGGAGAACAGCTATGGCCAAAACGAATATGACTATTACTTCAGGAGGACATGTTTTTGAGGGATGTTACATTTATTTTTAAAAACGGAATGTCCAGTCCAGGTGAGGAAATAAAATTAAAAAAACTCATATTGTACTTGATACACTGTTTTTCCTAAATGAGGCTCAAGGGTGCTATGACCCTCCTTTTTTGCAAATAAGTTCAGGGTTGAAAGTTCAAAGGTTACCAAAGCCATGTATTGTTGTTATTAGAATTCATTGTATGGATTGTTGTTGTTTATATATCATATAATTATACCGCAACATTCAATGACATTCAAGTCGTGTGTAATGATAACTGTAGACATTGTTTGTTTTAAAATATGAATCAAATTAAAACTACTCTTATGACATCTTAAAGATCAACCCCTATGCCTACATACGGAGATGCCAAAAAATGTCAATGCATGAAGTACACATTAAAGTACAATATGCAATACATTATGATCTCAGTCTGTGGAAGATTCTGAAGGAATCTCATCTCCTTGGGGAGCAATGAAGGCCACCTATTCTAATATTGTACATTTCATAAAGTTGCTTTTTCTTGTCTAAGACCATGATGAATATTTATGATGGAAGTATTAATGGAATGCCAAGTTTCTCAAGACTGTAGGTATGCTAAACAAAATGAAAATGTAATCTTGATCTACCATTAAAAGTCATGGTAGATCAAGATTACTCCCGAATCTAAGGCACTGCATCGTAGTGCTTGAGGCGTCACTACAGACCCAGGTTCGATCCCAGGCTGTATCACAACCGTCCATGATCGGGAGTCCCATAGGGTTGTGCACAATTTGCACCAGCGTCATCAGGGTTAGGGGAGGGTTTGGCTGGAGGGGCTTTCACCCGGCGTCTGCAGGCTGACTCATTTGTCAGTTGAACGGTGTTTCTTCTGAGACATTGGTACAGCTGGCTTCCGGATTAAGTGAGCGGGTGTTATTAAGAAGTGCGGTTTGACGGGACATGTTTCGGAGGACACATGACTCGATCTTCGCCTCCTGAGCCCGTTGGGGAGTTGCAGCAATGCGACAAGATTGAAATTGGGGAGAAAAACATAAGTATGAAAAAATTATAATATAATATAAAGAAATTATACAAAATTAAAAGTCATAAACCAATATCTTACCAATAACCAAGACAAGCAACCAGCCTCGACTGTTAAAGAACACTGAAATTAAGTCAGCTTTAGACAGTAAAAGTTGCATAATCCCCAAAGTAGCTTCACTTATATCGCTCTTCTAACCACATCTGTATAGTATCTGTGGTGTACTGTAGCAGCAAGATGAAGATAGTCAACCAAGCATGATTACCTAACAGTGAACCAAGGGTCCAGGATAAGGGTGGAAGGTTGGGTTTAATATTGACTTTAGTAGGCTATTATCCACCTGGATATGTGGCTCCCTGATTTGCCCTCTATCATCGAGAGGAAAGGAGAGGAATAAAAAATGTATTTTAAATTCTCAGACTACTCCATTTTCCTCTAGGTCTGACTGGACATGTAATATTGATGGAAAGCCTTCAGGTGTGAATAAGAACCCACACATTTTTTAAGCTATTTTGAAGATTTCCAGTTGTTCCGCCGTCTCGTTCCTCCTACTAGTTGTACTGCCTCGTTGTGAGTCTCGACCCAGTCAAGAAACGTTCTACCTTCCACCCGAGGGAAAACAGATCTCCTAGGTGATCAGCTCAGGTTAAAGAAGGAGAAATCTTACTTGGGTGACATACACATAGAAAGGGAGTAAAGTCTACTGTTTGAGTGAGTTCTTGGGTTCGTCTGTCCAATTAATGTGCTTAAAAAATGTATGATATGACTGTACTGTAAAAGAAAAAGCAAGTTGACTGAAATATGTATGGAAATATGTTGGAAAATACAGTCAATAACACAACATCCAAACTGTTAATGATGCTGTGTGTTCGTACACTCAAAATAAATGCTGTTTTTTTTTGGTTGACCCAACTGCTGGGTTGCACGCAGTGGGTCAGTTAGTTTAGCTGTTTTCTTTAAAAACGGTTGGTTTATTAATGTTGGGTGCTTGGTGGTTACAAAAAGATGGTTACATTTTTGATTGTAGCGTCATGCAATAAACACTGGATGTAAGTGCATTATGATTGCACAACGGAATAAATCATCTTTGTTCACATGCACTTACTGTACTCAGGAGAGTTATTGGCGAGCACTAAACACACACAACCTCTTCACTGTAGTGAGGAGACCAGAGCATGTGCACAAAGTCCACACAGACTAACCCCTGCCGTTTGACAGCAGGGTATTTTCAGTGTTGATGGAGCTATTGATCATGCACACATTAAAATGATGTCCGCAGCAGTAAATGCCAAAGGCGGAGAGGTACATTAATCAGGAAATCAATTGCCCTGTCGATAAGCTGCTGGGGTCTGACAATGGATTGCAGTCTGGAGACTCAGTGGGGTTAGTGGACCAGAAAACCCTCCCCTCTCCACCGCTGCTGGAAGCCATGCACCGTGCCCTAAGAAGGTCTCTCTCTCTCAGACGGACTGACTTACACAACCGCCAGGCATGACTTCATCATTTACTAAATCATTTTAGGGATTACTCCTTGTTACATGGTTCTGTCTCATGGCAGGTTGGGTGTGACTAGGTCATGACTCATGAACTGGTAGAATATAAGTAAGTAGGGTGCCAGCGCTACTCAAGGGGCTGTCTGGACAATGGAGGGGGAATTATGGCATGCAATTAACACAAAGGAGATGTGATGAAAGAAGAATCAACCATCAACATAAGTTAACTGAGAATACTCATTCAAGGAAAGAAAGGAACATCAAAAAATAAAATCTTATGTTTCTTGACATTCGTGTATTTTTGGTGAGTAATAGAACTTCTGTTGTTAGCGTTTTTTAGCTGTTGGCAGGTGATTTAATGGGTTGCTAAAATAGACCAAAGTGTGTTGGCTCTGCATGCCCAAAACTTATGCAATACACCAATAACACTGTGACTGTGGAGCTGCTGACCAAAAGATCCTTCCAATTGCCCATAAATCATTAAACATGCCTTATTAATCAACCATCTCACAATGCTAAACAATCTGAGTTGACATTTAGTTTCCGCAGACAAACTGCTGTACTGCTATCCCACAACATTGGTACATGACAATTGAAGGGCATACTCCAATTTGCTGACAAAGTAGAAAAAATGTAAATGAACAAATTCTCTGAACGCTAAAATTATAACCTAAGAGTTCCTTTCTACATTTGAGGTTATACATAGGACAATCTAGAAAATGATGTTGAAGGGAAGGTGTGAAATGTTGGTAATCAATTTTTCAAATTACCTAGAGTCAGATGAACTCATGGATACCATGTAGCTCCCTGCAGTTTGAAGGAAGTTCAAGGAAATATCCCACTTTCCATTTAAACAGTGTTCTGACAAAATATGTTTCTGTCACCTTTGGAAAGAGCCATCAAGAGATAGCTGATCATTTAAAGATGGAGTGTCATCGTGTGTGGCTGTTACAGCCACCTATCATCCAGATATACAAGCATCCAGGGACATTTAAATACCCCTCTGAAACATATATAGAATAATGATGAGGGAAATGACACAGCCCGGCTCTGCTGCAAATCGCTGAGTGAAGTTTTCTTTCATCTGCTGTGGGCAAGCAACATGACTCATTAGTATTTGATCTCCTCTCAGAATAACGTAAAGTGCTCCAGTCATCAAAGGCAGATCCTATTCATCTTGGAGTGCTGTAGCTGTGTTTTGAATTCAGGTGTTATCGTGTTGTTATTTTCTCGGGGTCGAGGAAACATCAATGTAATGGATCCTCCAACAGGGCCCTCTCACATCTCGAATGAAATTCACAATGGCCAATTGGATCACAATCACCAAACACCATTTTGTATGACAAAGAGAGAGAGGGACAAGTACTGACTTATTATCAGGGAGTCTAATCAGGGAGCTAGACCAAGTAGAAGGAGATAATTACATATCTAATGACACTTGAAGAAAATGTAGCAGGATATATTTGTGTGAGGTGATTGCGACATACACAAAGGCACGTGTTAACCATTGAAGTGGGAATATTGTAGGCCATGAGGTTGAACCTCTTCAATGCAGATTTAATATGACATTTTTCTGAGTTATGGCTTTAACTGCCTGTGTGGTATCAATATTGAAAGATATTTTCAGTGGGGACTAGACTCCTTGCTTGAAACCATTGCCTTCTTCCATTCATGCATTACATGAATGGTGGAGTGAAACCTCTGCTTACATGTGAAAGAGAAATTGACAGGCAATCTGACTTGAGGATTTCCCTGTCTTTGTTGATCTATCTTTTAGCGTGTTGGCTACTTGGAGCGTTTACTTTTAACCGTTTTTTCTTTTCAATAAGTGAATTGAATTGCAAAGCCCTGGATATAATTTGACTTTAGACATAACCACTTTAGCCTTCACCTTTCAGCCATGCAGCGGTGTTGTAATGAAAGACGAGTCTGACAGTCAGGATTGGTAGAGAGTGGCACCTGCTCCGGTTGCCTCAAATTAGACATGCCAAAGGGGGGAAACTGTCAAATGGAAATGTGTCAGACATTTTCCAGGGCTAATACTATGGTTGGTAGGCTGGAGGGCTGGCTGGAGTTTCAGTCCACAGGTCTTTCATGGAGCTGAAAGGAAAGCGAATGAGTTGCTTTTTGTGTGAACAATCACACACACATAAAACTGATGTCTGACGTCTTCAGCATCAGAAAGTTAACTGATTGCACCAAATCATTGGAGGAGGTTAGTTGAGGAGCTTCCTGGGGTGAACACCTGCTAAATTATCATGAGAATCATGTTATTTATGCTAATATATACCCTTTAGAAAGGTGTTACTAAAATATGACGCCATCCAGACTGCCAATCATTGCTAACACAATTACTGCAAGATCTTTTTCTAGAATTTTCTACTTGAAACTTTTGGATCCCAAAGATTATGTTCCAAAAACTATAAGTGATTGACAGTATCAAGCACCTCAAAAGTGTTTCAGAATATCAAAGTTTTGAGCTACATCAAAATAATTGACTTCCAGGGAACCTTGAGAAAGCGCGTGATCGATTAACTCACATATTAATTATTAACTGAAATAATTACTGAAATTTAAAGCAATGCTGATGCATGTCTGTCTCCTCAAATCATCAATGAGAAATGGATGCACCATGCCTGTCTCCACTGCTGCAGACAAGAATATCTCAATCTCTCACCCTGTTCTCTCACATAGTGTTCACACGTATTATCTTCTGGCGAGCTCAGTCTATCTCTTAAACCTTGACTTTCTGAGAAAAGGTACATCTCAGAGTAATTCATATTCCACTGGATACCCATGTGAGAGAAAATCATCCACATGGTGTAATAACTGTCTGTGTTAAGATGAAGAAAAAGTCAAGCAGAATATCATTGCAGGATGTCATTGCAATATTTACATGTTCTTAGATTGTAGTGGAAGAGGCACATCAGTGTCATGCAGTACTGCTTCATTATCAGCACTGCTGCAGTACACCTGAACTTCATGCAGTACTGCTTCATTATCAGCACTGCTGCAGTACACCTGAACTTCATGCAGTACTGCTTCATTATCAGCACTGCTGCAGTACACCTGAACTTCATGCAGTACTGCTTCATTATCAGCACTGCTGCAGTACACCTGAACTTCATGCAGTACTGCTTCATTATCAGCACTGCTGCAGTACACCTGAACTTCATGCAGTACTGCTTCATTATCAGCACTGCTGCAGTACACCTGAACTTCATGCAGTACTGCTTCATTATCAGCACTGCTGCAGTACACCTGAACTTCATGCAGTACTGCTTCATTATCAGCACTGCTGCAGTACACCTGAACTTCATGCAGTACTGCTTCATTATCAGCACTGCTGCAGTACACCTGAACTTCATGCAGTACTGCTTCATTATCAGCACTGCTGCAGTACACCTGAACTTCATGCAGTACTGCTTCATTATCAGCACTGCTGCAGTACACCTGAACTTCATGCAGTACTGCTTCATTATCAGCACTGCTGCAGTACACCTGAACTTCTAGAAGTAGCACTGAAAGTCAGCTGAGTAAAAGAGACCCAAGGCTTGCGAGAAAAACAAGTCTCACAGCTTTATTGAAGAGAGAATGGATGCAGTAGGTCAACAAATGATGGCTGTAGGTTTCATTAACAGGACGACTGGTTAAGGACAGATCCCTATCCTCTACTCTATGGGGAGGCTGCAGCACTGCAGCAGAGGCTGAGGATCGGGATGGACAGACAGTGAATATTCTCCTCTTCCTGTAAAAAACATCATAACCCGACCCCTGATTGATAACCTGTTGTCCATGAGAGCACAGAGGAGAGAAAGCGAGACATCTTTCAGTCGGCTAAGTTTTCCATTGCTCCTGCCGGGCTCCCAGCACCTTCTCTAAGGGAGAAATAGTTAAAGGTAGAACCTACAGATGTAGATTCGTAGTCCTTTCCTGCAGTCAATGACCAAAAGCGCCATCTTTGGCCTCATGGGTGGAATAATTCATGTTTCATAATTCATAAATATGCACTATTCTGCGATGTATATAAAGTGTAATATTGTGATGCAAACAAAAAATGTAATACATTTCAACTCTATATCTGACATGGTACAGGTGTCTTCTTTTTTAAGCACATAACCATGTGTGTGAGGTCTATATTTTTGCTTCAAAGTAGATTTGTTTAAGACAACCAAGAATCACTCTGTATGACCGTGATTTAGCCCACTGCAGTAAAAGGTTAATTTTAGACAGTAGCAAACAGCAGGAAAATAACCCTGCAGCAACAGGAAATGTGAATTATTATGTGGATTATAATTAATGGACAGTTTTGTATGGGTTGATACATTTCTCAATAGGGCAAATCAAGTCTGAACTTATGAAGTGAAAATTGCAAACTTTAGAAGCCTTTTTAAAACTCAAATACACTGGAAGTTTGCATTTCTAGCAACAAATATCTCAGCATTTCTTGCAACAAATTAAGCAATAAACAAGTGATCAAATTAAGATCCTACATCTGTATTGCAGGACTACTGCCAGTTCAAAGGAGCCTCAGATGATTTGTTTTTATGATTCTCTATTAGTCCTATATGCACTGTTCATCTGAGACAACCAGAAACTCTTTTCTCTCTACCTGTCCTGGACACAGTAAGAGGCCCAATTCTATATCAACCAGTTCTGTGTTTATTCATCGATGATCAAGTTAAACCATGAAACAAAATCATGCATAGAAAGGAAGTACCACGTCTAAATAAATAAATAACTATTGTTTGAATGGGTTGTGCTGTTTGGTAAAAGCCTACGTAGTGGAGTTTATTCTTAGGACTCAAATATAACTGAAAATAAACAACAATTGTTTGATGATGTTCTATTATGTGATAGACATAATTATAAAAGATGAATAAGCCCCCATTTAATCATTGTTGTTTTATCATATACTGTTTCTGTGATTCTAAGTGGCTCTGTATCACATTCACAGGTAAAAGACCCATTTGAAACCCTCATATTGTCTGCCAGGCTTCAGATCCCCCTAAGCTCTGATAGTGTTCCAGATTGTCAGCTGGCTCTGCTCTGCTCTGCTGTGGTTCACCACATCCCTGTGGCAAGGGCTATAGCTCCCGGTCCCGTCGACTCTGTCATTACATAAACTGGATTAAGTCATCCACTTGGGCGTTGAGTAATGGCGCAAGGCCTAACAAGTGCTAATGCCCTCTAAATTCATCATGTGTGTCAGGCTTTACCCTGGGTCCAAGGTCGCAGTCGCCATCCATTCTTTAAGACGCAGCTTGTCGTCGTGATAGATGAGGTCACTGGACGTCTGGCTTTCTCAGTCTCTCAGCCTGCCACGCACTAGCGCCAGTCTCGGTCCAGTCTCACACAGGCACACACACACACACACACACACACACACACACACACACACACACACACACACACACACACACACACACACACACACACACACACACACACACACACACACACACACACACACACACACACACACACACACACACACACACACACACACACTAACACTAACACAGTCTATAGGCCAGAGAGCAGCTGAAATAGAGCAAGACATTATTTAATTCCAGTGATCATTTTTAGTGGCAGGCAGTGTATGCTCGTGGCTGTGGAAGAGGAGTGTTCATTCAAGCCCTATTGAAGAACAGTTGAAGTATTTCTCTTGAGAGGTGACATGCTGGCTACGGTGTAGCCTATAATTGGAACGTGTTATAAAGGCAGACTGTGAAATTAGAATTACTGCAATATACCTGTATATTGTATTATTGGTCACCATAAAGGTTGCATTTATGAGTCATGTTTTTCACTGCCTGTCTGACTTTGTAATGTCTAAGCCTTTATTAATTTGAGCGGTAGTTTGGTGATGGGTACTGTGATGTCCCTGAGCAGCTGAGGTTGTTATCTGCTTCACTGTAGCCATATCGTTTTTATGAGGAAGATAATAAACGAAGAGTCAATCAATCACTCATTGGTACTGAAGCACATTTCACCAGTACACCTTTAGTGTCCTCTCAGATAGATAAAAAAGACAAAAGACAAAATGGTAGCAACTAGTATATTATAGCAAGGTTATATGTACATATTTATTTTTTATTTAACTGGGCAAGTCAGTTAAGAACAAATCCTTATTTATAATGACGGCCTACTAAAAGCCATAAGGCCTACTGCGAGGACGGGGGGCTAGGTTTACAAATAAAAATATAGGACAAAACACACATCACGACAAGAGAGACACTACATAAAGAGAGACCTAAGACAACAATATAGCATGGCAGCAACACGTGACACATGACAACACAGCATGGTAGCAACACAGTGTAAACCATGCTCCCTACTTTACGTAATGCTTATGAAGTATAATCTCAACCAATGCCATTCAGTCATGTTACAAGAGTATTTAAACTATATAGCTACATCGTTTTGTTTGCATTTGTTACATATTTCAAGAGTCTTAAACAATTATTTAGGAATAATGCAATCTAGTCTACAGTGTTAGTCGGATAATTGGTTGCCTCCAGTACCACATCAACATATACTACTCCTGCATATTATAGACCAGTAAGAGCCGTGTCAGGAAGGCTGGAGATTGATGCATTTTATGTACTGCCAGTCTACTGTTAATGAAGTGAGCGATCAGCGCTTATTACAATCAAGTACTAGCCTTTTGAGGTTAGATTGTGGTGCCAACCCAGATCTATAAAACATGTTTTATCTCCTAAGGGTGAATCCAGAATGGCATCCTCTTCACTATGTAGTGCACTAGTTTTGATCAGAGCTTAGTCCAAAATGGCACCCCCTTCCCTATACAGTGTACTACTTTTGACCGGAGACTAAATCCTGCTTTTAACCACCTGGTGTCACTATTGGGCATGGGGAGTGACCATGAGGAGGGAGGATGGATGGGTTTGGAGTTGCAGGTTGAAGGGAAATGATTATGTAGGTAGAGGGATGGGGACTGACTTGTAGCACAACACCGGTTGCATGTACAGTACAGTGGCTATGAATTATAGACATGTGGTGGTTTTCAAACATGAAAATGTAATAATTTCTGCACCTTTTTTAAGAGTCATAGGTAATGTGGAAGTGAGAGAAAGAAAAGATGCGATAAAACCATAGCTATTTCATGTTCTATGTTTTATGTTACAGTGTCTACATGGGAAGATAGTGCTTTTTGCCGGTGTATTCCTACTCTAGGGCATGTACCAATCACTCAGTATGCCGTTTGGGAGGACATAGCCCCCCGCCCTTTCATCATCATCTCCTTGCAACAAGATGAATTCTCCACCGGAAAGCTCAGCATGTGTATGCACACGCTCACCCTCCACTCTCTCTCTTTTATCGAACACTCCAAATGACGCTCCAATGTCGCTTAATGAAATCATTTACAATTCAAAGTGATTCAAATGCACAAAAAGCAGCCCCTCACTTTAACTGAGCTACATTTGTCTTTGATGGGTGTTTGTTTCACTTACTATTAGAAGGCACGCATTAAGTAAATGTGAGGGAGAAATATTTTGACTTCAACATTCATTCATTTGATGTGATCTTGCTTCCGAAATTGTATAAATACATTAGTATTTATTGATCTATTATACAACGGGTGGGTCTAAAAATGTAATAAGAATTTGTCCTTAACTGACTATCCCTTGTTAAATAAAAACTTTAGTGGAGATACAGTTATAAATAGCCAGTGGTAACTTGTGGAATAGACACCAGCTAGAATGCATTTTTAACCAATCAGCATTAAAAACGCATTCTAGCTGGTGTCTATTCCACAAGTTACCACTGGCTATTTATAACTGTATCTCCACTAAAGTTTTTATTTAACAAGGGATAGTCAGTTAAGGACAAATTCTTATTTTCAATGACGGCCTAGGAACATTGGGTTAACTGCCTTTTTCAGGGGCAGAAGGACAGATTTTTACCTTGTCAGCTCAGGGATTCGATCTTGCAACCTTTTGGTTACTAGTCTAAAATTCTAACCGCTAGGATACCTGGTGCCCCATAAAAAGCATCTAGACATTATCTCACATTTCTTTTAGACTAACATTTATTTTTCAACAGCAGAGATTTGTGTAAAACTTGCTGTCTGTCTACGACATTTGCAACATTGTTTCAATATTCAAATTCCATCTCCAGCTGTCCCATAGAACATGTCGGGAGTCAGAGCGAGACAGGCAGGCAGTTTTTCTCAGCCTGTCGAAATCATGAATTAGCTGGCATAATCTTTATGGATATAAACAAAGAAAGGTCATTTGAAAAAAGGTCAAACGAAACGAAGTGCAGCTAGCTTGCAGTCTTTCCAGCTTCAGTTTGAAGTTATTGCGTTAGCTGTGTTGTTGGCTAGCTCCTCTGAACAACAGCATGCTGACGAGAAAACACATTTTCTATTCCAGGTGAAATCACGCATCATTAGCTCATTGTTATGGATGTATCCCCCAAAAATGTAATTAGAAAACAGCTTAAACAAAGGCAAATGCAGCTGGTACGTTGTTATTCTGGCTGCACTGTTTGACGTGACTGTAGTTAGCCGTAGTTGGCTAGCTAGCAAGCAAGGCACATGAATGTTGCCATCGCGTCTATAGATACAGACCAAAAAGACTGAACGACTGGGTCACGTCTCGGCAAATAGAATGAACGACCAGCCGGCTTGGGTAGGAACCCCAGATTTGAGTCTAGGGTTTTTGATGAAAATCTGTTAATCATTATTTTAATATGTTGGTAACCCATTGTATAAAAATGACAATGCCCTCGAAGCTGGTGTTTGGGCATTATCACTTAACCATATCTAGATGTGTCAACATTGTGACCACTGGCCATGAGCCATCGATGATGTTTGTGCTGTCTCCGTTAATGTCAGTAAGTATAGTGGGAAATGTGTCCTCGTTGTACTCTTAATAACCAAACATAAAGATTGACCCTCCTTACAGGCAAGGCACTCTCAAGGATGTGTTAAGAACTCTATATGTACCCAGTCAGGTGGAATGAACTGGATCGGAGAAAAATCTACATATTTTGTTTAGATCAAGGTTTGGCTGTTGGTCTTTATTTTAAAGAAAGGTCTACACAGATAACCCAATGCTGTATAGTCCAATATTGCTGAATAAGAAACCTATATTTTGCACATCTCTCCCTCAAAATATTTCTGGTTAGGATGGTCATAGGGATGAATTCTACAGTAACTTGAATCTACAAAGAATTTACAATGATTCAACTTGTATATCCGCTCAAACCCGTAACTATCATCAATGCATGACTTCCGCAAAACACCAGAACATGCATGTGTTCTTGCTCAAGTTAGCATGTGACTCATAGTCTCATTGTTCTCAGACTTACACTTAAAAGCTTAGTATTATTCTTGGCTCCGAAACTGGGAATTTGAGCTATAATGCTACACGTTTTAATACAATCATGTGTTAGGCACCAAGGGTAAATCCTTTTGTGTAAGTCTGGTAAAGTATCAGCCAGCTGTCTACCTATTTCTATGGCAATTCCTTCTTATCCAGCGTGAGCATTATGCCATTTCAATCAATCAAATCTGACATGCTTTCCATTGAAATTAAGTCAAGTCCTTGACTTACTTTAATACCGTTATGAAAATGTTACCGGGCTTAACACAACCCCATGGCTTGGGCCTCTGAAGGCAAAATTGATCCCAGTGTTTTTAAATGATCTAAATGTAACTATTGTAACATTCTATAATGGCACACTAAAATGGGAATCGATTGATATAGCAGATGTTTTTTTACACAGTATTATATAAATGAAGCGATTTACACAGTATATGTTTTTATACCACAGGAAATTGTAATGATTTCAACAATGGTATGTAGCCAGGGTCCTAACCCCTTAGTGAAATTACACATTGACATCCATGTGACTTCCTGTATGAGAAAAGCTGGGGGGACAGTGGTTTACAGCACACTATTCAGCTGCAGGAGCACATCTCGTATTCATTTCACATACTGTATTGTGATTAAATACTTGTTTTCACAGAAAATACACTGAATATGAACAATACCACAACTGTCTTGAGGGAAAACACCCCATTTAATACACCAATTGCTCATTCAAGCCCCTTTGTTTTCCTCCACGGCAATAAGAATAAAGCACACCTGCATAATGCCTTCTCCCTTTTCATGTATTTATATAAAGGAATAATTCACAATGATATTGGCAATCTTCAGCAGTATATAAAGTGAGAGATGTCTGTGAGGAATTAAGTAGTGAATAGTACTTTGGCATTTCAAAACATTGTGTCACATTGTGCCTATGCATGTGTGCCTATGCATGTGTATGTGCGAGTGTGTGTTTGGACACACCTACTCATTCAAGGGTTTTTCTTTATTTTTATGTTTTTTTACATTGTAAAATAATAGTGATGACATCAAAACTATGAAATAACCCAAAAAACAAATAAACATATATTTTAGATTTGAGATTCTTCAAAGTAGCCACCCTTTGCCTTGATGACAGCTTTGCACACTCAAGGCATTCTCTCAACCAGCTTCATGAGGTAGTCACCTGGAATACATTTAAATTAACAGGCGTGCCTTGTTAAAAGTTAATTTGTGTAATTTCTTTCCTTCTTAATGCGTTTGAACCAATCAGTTGTGTTGTGACAAGGTAGGGGTGGTATACAGAAGATAACCCTATTTGGCAAAAGACCAAGTCCATATTATGGCAACAACAGCTCAAATAAGCAAGGAGAAATGACAGTCCATCAATACTTTAAGACATGAAGGTCAGTCAATCAAGACAATTTCATGAACTTTAAAAATGTATTCAAGTGCAGTTGCAAAAACCATCAAGCACTATGATGAAACTGGCTCTCATGATGACTGCCAAATCGAATCAAATTTTACACATACACATGGTTAGCAGATGTTAATGTGAGTGTAGCGAAATGCTTGTGCTTCTAGCTCCAGATCTATTTGAGTATTGTAATAGACAGTTGAAGTCGAAAGTTTACATACTTCTTAGCCAAATACATTTAAACTCAGTTTTTCACAATTCCTGACATTTAATCCTAGTAAAAATTCCCTCTCTTAGGTCAGTTAGGATCACCAATTTATTTTAAGAATGTGAAATGTCAGAATAATAGTAGAGTGAATGATTTATTTCAGCTTTTATTTCTTTCATCACATTCTCAGTGGGTCAGAAGTTTACATACACACAATTAGTACTTGGTAGCATCACCTTTTAATTGTTTAACTTGGGTCAAACGTTTCACTTAGCCTTCCACAAGCTTCCCAGAATCAGTTGGGTGAATTTTGGCCCATTCCTCCTGACAGAGCTGGTGTAACTGAGTCAGGTTTGTAGGTCTCCTTGCTCGCACACGCTTTTTAGGTTCTGCCCACACATTTTCTATAGGATTGAGGTCAGGGCTTTGTGTTGGCCACCCCAACACCTTGACTTTGTTGTCCTTAATCCATTTTGCCACAACTTTGTAAGTATGCTTGGGGACATTGTCCATTCGGAAGACTCATTTGCGACCAAGCTTTAACTTCCTGACTGATGTCTTGAGATGTTGCTTCAAAATATCCACATAATTGTCCGTCCTCATGATGCCATCTATTTTGTGAAGTGCACCAGTCCCTCCTGTAGCAAAGCACCCCCACAACATGATGCTCCTACCCCCGTGTCACGTTCCTGACCTATTTCTGTTAGTTTATGTGTGTTAGTTGGTCAGGACGTGAGGTTGGGTGGGCATTCTATGTTTTCTGTTTCTGTGTTGGTTTTTGGGTTGCCTGGTATGGCTCTTAATTAGAGGCAGGTGTTTGGCGTTCCTCTAATTAAGAGTCATATTTAGGTAGGCGTTGTCACAGTGTTCGTTGTGGGTGATTGTCTTCCGTGTCTGTACACCACGCGGGACTGTTTACGGTTTGTTCGGTTTGTGTAGCCTATGTTCCTATTCGTGCGTTTTTCTTGTTTTATGTAAATACGGCATCTAGGTCTGTCTACACCGTTTGTTGTTTTTGTTAGTTTAATCAAGTTCGTGTTTCGTTAATAAAATATGTCTTTTCACTACGCTGCGCCTTGGTTCCCTCAATACTCCTCCTCTTCCGAAGATGAAGAGGAGGAGGACTGCCGTTACACCCCGTGCTTCACGGTTGGAATGGTGTTCTTCAGCTTGCAAGCCTCCCCCTTTTTCCTCCAAACATAACGATGGTCATTATGGCCAAACAGTTCTATTTTTTTTCATCAGACAAGAGGACATTTCTCCAAAAAGTACAATGTTTGTCCCCATGTGCAGTTGCAAACCGTTGTCTGTCTTTTTTATGGTGGTTTTATAGCAGTGGCTTCTTCCTTGCTGAGAGACCATTCAAGTTATGTCGGTAGAGGACTCGTTTTGCTGTGGATATAGATACTTTTGAACCTGTTTCTTCCAGCATCTTCACAAGGTCCTTTGCTGTTGTTCTGGGATTGATTTGCAGTTTTTGCACCAAAGTAGTTTCATCTCTAGGAGACAGAACGTTTCTCCTTCCTGAGCGGTATGACGACCGCGTGGTCCCATGGTGTTTATACTTGCGTACTATTTGTACAGATGAACGTGGTACCTTCAGGCGTTTGGAAATTGCTCCCAAGGATGAACCAGATGTCACTCCCCGACTTTAGTTACCTTTGTTTTCTTTATATTTTGGTTAGGTCAAGGTGTGACAAGGGTGGTTTGTTTAGTTTTTGTATTGTCTAGTTTTTTTTGTATGTCTAGGGGTTATGTTTGGTCTAGGCATATTATAGGTCTATGGTTGCCTAAATTGGTTCCCAATCAGAGACAGCTGTTTATCATTGTCTCTGATTGGGGATCCTATTTAGGTTGCCATTTTCCATTTAGGTTTTGTGGGTTATTATCTATGTGTAGTTGCATGTCAGCACTCAGTATTATTAGCTTCACATTCATTTTGTTAGTTTGTTTAGTGTTCTTCGTGTTCATTCGTCTTATATTAAAGATATTCATATCACGCTGTGCCTTGGTCTCCTCACTACGACGAACGTAACACCAGACACGTGGAGGTCTACAAAAAAATATTCTAAGGTTGACAGGTCTGAGGTCAATTGACTCCAAATGACTGAAATTATGTCAATTAGCCTATCAGAAGTTTCTAAAGCCATGACATCATTTTCGGGAATTTTCCAAGCTGTTTAAAGGCACACTCAACTTGGTGTATGTAAACTTCTGACCCACTGGAATTGTGATACAGTGAAATAATCTGTCTGTAAACAATTGTTGGAAAAATTACTTGTGTCATGCACAATGTAGATGTCGTAACCGACTTGCCAAAACTATTTGTGGAGTGGTTGAAAAACGAGTTTTCATGACTCAACCTAAGTGTATGTAAACTTCTGACTTAAACTGTATGTAAACATTAATAAAGTGGCATTATTTAAAGTGGCATTGTTTGAAGTGACTAGTGATCCATTTATTTAAGTGGCCAGTGATTGGGTCTCAATGAAGGCAGCAGCGTCTCTGAGATATTGATTGCTGTTTAGCAGTCTGATGGCCTTGTTTTTCAGTCTCTCGGTCCCAGCTTTGATGCACGTGTACTGACCTCGCCTTCTGGATGGTAAACGGTGTGAACAGGCCATGGCTCAGGAGGTTGTTGTCCTTGATTATCTTTTTGGCCTTCCTTTGACATCGGGTTCTGTAGGAGTCATGGAGGGCAGGTAGTTTGCCCCAAATGATGCATTGTGTAGACCGCACCACCCTCTGGAGAGCCTTACGGTTGAGGGCGTAGCAGTTGCCATACCAGGCTGTGATACAGCCCAACAGGAATTTAAAACTTTCCACCTTCTCCACTGCTGTCCCTTCGATGTGAATAGGGGGGTGCTCCCTCTGCTGTTTCCTGAAGTCCACAATCATCTCCTTTGTTTTGTTGACATTGAGTGAGATGCTGTTTTCCTGACCACACTCAGAGTGCCCTCACCTCCTCCCTGTAGGCTGTCTCGTTGTTGTTGGTAATCAAGCCACAGGCAGACCAAGAGTTACCTCTGCTGCAGAGGATACGTTCATTAGAGTTAACTGCACCTCAGATTGCAGCCCAAATAAATGCTTCACAGAGTTTAAGTAACACCATCTCAACAACAACTGTTCTGAGGAGACTGCGTGAATCAGGCCTTCATGGTTGAATTGCTGCAAAGAAACCACTACTAAAGGACACCAATAGGAAGAAGAGACTTGCTTAGGCCAAGAAACATGAGCAATGGACATTAGATTGGGGGATATCTGTCCTTTGGTCTGATTAGTCCAAATTTGAGATGTTTGGTTCCAACCACCATGTCTTTGTGAGATGCAGAGTAGGTGAACGGATGATCTCCGCATGTGTGGTTCCCACCGTGAAGCACAGAGGAGGTGTAACGGTGTGGGGGGGCTTTGCTGGTGACAGTGTCAGTGATTTATTTAGAATTCGAGGCACACTTAACCATCATGGCTACCACAGCATTCTGCAGCAATACGCCATCCCATCTGGTTTGCACTTAGGGGGACTCTCACTGTTTTTCAACAGGACAATGACACAAAACACACCTCCAGGCTGTGTAACGGCTATTTGACCAAGAAGGAAAGTGATGGAGTGCTGCATCAGATGACCTGGCCTCCACAATTACCCGACCTCAACCCTATTAAGATGGTTTGGGATGAGGTGGACCGCAGAGTGAAGGAAAAGCAGACAAGTGCTCAGCACATGTGGGAACTCCTTCAAGACTGTTGGAAAAGCATTCCTTGTGAAGCTGGTTGAGAGAATGCCAGCATGCAAAGAGTGTGCAAAGTAGTCATCAAGACAAAGGGTGGCTACTTTGAAGAATCTAAAATCTAAATTATTTTTGATTTGTTTTACACTTTTTTGGTTACTACATGATTCCATATGTGTCATTTCATAGTTTTGATGTCTTCACTATTATTCTACAATGCATAAAATAGTAAAAATAAAGAAAAACCCTTGAATGAGTAGGTATGTCCACACTTTTGACTGGTACTGTGTGTGTGTGTGTGTGTGTGTGTGTGTGTGTGTGTGTGTGTGTGTGTGTGTGTGTGTGTGTGTGTGTGTGTGTGTGTGTGTGTGTGTGTGTGTGTAAGAGGGAAATGCTTTTGGCAGGCAGCCGATTAATTTACTGTTAATTTTGTGTTGTCACATTTCACCATGTTCATATGTCTGTATCATTTAGAGTAGAACTGTTTTGTCAATTTTCTCAACTGATAATTAGTTTCACTGCTACTGTAAAGTAATGTTTACTGTAAGCAGGATGGAAACGATTGGATGTATTGATAAAAAAGTAAAGATATTGACTTTTCCCGTAATGTAGGAATTTAAAAATAAAACATATATTGGTTGTTTTAAGTATCAGCGCATATCACCACTTTATGGTCAAAAGTTTGTGGACACCTGCTCATCGAACATCTCATTCCAAAATCATGGGCATTAATATGGAGTTAGTCCCCCCCTTTGCTGCTATAACAGCCTTCACTCTTCTGGGAAGGCTTTCCACATTGCTGCGGGGACTTGCTTCCATTTAGCCACAAGAGCATTAGTGAGGTCGTACACAGATGTTGGGCAATTAGTCCTGGCTCGCAGTAGGCGTGGTTAGGGCTTTTTCGAGGTCAGGGCTTTGTGCAGGTCAAGTTTTTCCTCATCGATCTCGACAAACCATTTCTGTATGGACCTCGCTTTTTGCACACAGTGATTGTCATGCAGAAACAGGAAAGGTACTCCCTGAATTGTTGCCTCAAAGTTGCAAGCACAGAATCGTCTAGAATGTAATTGTACGCCGTAGAGTTAAGATTTCTTTTCACTGGAACTAAGGGGCCTAGCCCGAACTATGAAAAAATGCCCCAGACCATTATTCTTCTTGCACCAAACTTTGCAGTTGGCACTATGCATTCGGGCAGGTACCGTTCTTCTGGCATCCGCCAAACCTCGATTCATCCGTCAGACTGCCAGATGGTGAAGCGTGATTCATCACTCCAGAGAATGCTTTTCGCCAGCAGTCCAATTGCGGCGAGCTTTACACCACTCCAGCCAATACTTGGCATTGCGCATGGTGAACTTAGGCTTGTGTGTGGCTGCTCGGCAATGGAAACCCATTTCATGAAGCTCCCGACGAACAGTTTTTGTGCTGTCATTGCTTCAAGAGGCAGAATGGAATTCGACAGTGAGTGCTGCAACCGAGGACAGAAAATATTTACGCGCTACACGCTTCAACACTCGATGGTTCGGTTCTGTGAGCTTGTGTGGCCTACCACTTCGCGGCTGAGCCGTTGTTGCTCCAAGACGTTTCCACTTCACAATAACAGCACTTACAGTTGACTGGGGCAGCTCTACCAGGGCAGAAACTTGATGAACTGACTTGTTGGAAAGGTGGCATCCTATGACGGTGCCACACTAAAAGTCACTGAGCTCTTCAGTACGAGCCATTCTACTGCCAATGTTAGGAGATTGCATGGCTGTGTGCTTGATTTTATACACCTGTCAGCAATGGCTTTGGTTGAAATAGCCGAATCCACTAATTTGAAGGGGTGTCCCTATACTATATATCAACATTAAAACTACAGAACTTGGGATTTATGAAGTACACAGTAACAGCAGATTACTGACAAACTGATGATCAAATCTATTCTAATTCATGAATTCATATAAAAATATTCTGAACTGTGTGCATCAAAATGCATTAATTCCCGCAACATGTTCTGGATGTTATGTTCTTGTTAAAGTTATTCTAAAATCCTCTACTTGAACTGATGTTGGGGCTCTAACAGTTCAGTCGATTCAAGCAGATAGATTTTAATTGGTCCTGCGGCAATATGTCTCTTTCCTGAAACTTAACCAAGTGGGAGTTCTGCAAAAAGAATAACATGAGCAGTAACAGAGATAATCAAAAACATTCATACTGAAGCCAAACTTAGAACCTGCTACCAGTACAGCTGTTTTTAAGAGTTAAATAAATACAGTGTGATAGAAGACTGTGGAGACAGTATGGACAACAATATTTATTCCAAGGTACAAAATGCTTAGAAACAAAATGCTTCAGAATCTGCATTTTTCCACAGCAGTAAACAACATCTAAACATAAAATGTAACACCTTTGTGCCCTTTGTGTTTACCTAGTACACTAGTAGTACACTAGGTAAATACAGCATAACATAGATTTATATATGATGTACAATAATGCTGTGTCCTCTCTTTTTGGTTGTTGTGGCGTTTCGACTTTAAAGTGAAACTGCATTATTAGACAGGGAGATGTCATGAATGTTGAATTAAGCAGGCCACCTGCCTAGGCTGAATATTCCATGTTTCATGTTTAGACCGGGTATACGCCGGACGGGAACCCCAGAAAGGTTCTATAAAGGCAAATGGAGCGACTCATTTCACATGCAGTCCCTGCCGAGGATAAGCTAACGCCCCATATGGACACCAAACTGGATTCATTATGGAAAAATAAATAAATTGTGCATGCCACGAATTTATGTAGGAAAGGGGAAATTTACATTTAATTTTCTCCTTTCCTCACTATAGGATTCTACAGCGACTCCCTGCGTCACAGTCAAACCATTCCCCCCAAAATGTTTGGATTATAGCGAATACCCTGGCGATGTATCTGTAAAAACATCCTCTGTGTGTGTGTGTGTGTTCAGATGGCAGTGGGGCCTTGCTTGGCCATAGTCAATGACTCGGCCAGAGTAGTGTGGTGGGGTAATGAAGTGTATCTGGGTCCAGCCCTATGATGCTCTGTTCAGTTGCCCTGCACTGTTAGACATTCACCTCCAGCCACATTACACATCCAGCCCTCCTTTCCACTCTGCCTTTCCCTCCTCCTCTGCTGTTTCCTCCCTCTCCACTCTGCCTTTCCCTCCTCCTCTGCTGTCTCCTCCCTCTCCACTCTGCCTTTCCCTCCTCATCTGTCTCCTCCCTCTCCACTCTGCCTTTCCCCCTCCTCCTCTGTCTCCTCCCTCTCCACTCTGCCTTTCCTTCCTCCTCGGATGCCTCCCCCTCTCCACTCTGCCTTTCCCTCCTCCTCTGTCTCCTCTCTCTCCACTCTGCCTTTCCCTCCTCCTCTGTCTCCTCTCTCTCCACTCTGCCTTTCCTCCTCCTCTGCTGTGTCCTCCCTCTCCACTCTGCCTTCCCTCCTCCTCATCTGTCTCCTCCCTCTACACTCTGCCTTCCCTCCTCCTCTGCTGTCTCCTCCCTCTACACTCTGCCTTTCCCTCCTCCTCTGTCTCCTCCCTCTCCACTCTGCCTTTCCTTCCTCCTCTGATGTCTCCTCCCTCTCCACTCTGCCTTTCCCTCCTCCTCTGTCTCCTCTCTCTCCACTCTGCCTTTCCTCCTCCTCTGCTGTCTCCTCCCTCTCCACTCTGCCTTCCCTCCTCCTCTGCTGTCTCCTCCCTCTACACTCTGCCTTTCCCTCCTCCTCTGTCTCCTCCCTCTCCACTCTGCCTTTCCTTCCTCCTCTGATGTCTCCCCCCTCTTTACTCTGCCTTTCCTTCCTCCTCCACACTGCCTTTCCCTCCTCCTCTGCTGTCTCCTCCCTCTCCACTCTGCCTTTCCCTCCTTCTCTGCAGTCTCCTCCCTCTCCACACTGCCTTTCCCTCCTCTGCGGTATCCCCCTCTCCACTCTGCCTTTCCCTCCTCCTCTGCTGTCTCCTCCCTCTCCACTCTGCCTTTCCCTCCTCCTCTGTTGTCCTCCCACTCCCCACTCTGTCTTTCCCTCCTCCTCTGCTGTCTCCCCACTCTCAACTATGGCTTTCCCTCCTCCACTGCTGTCTCCTCCCTCTCCACTCTGACTTTCCCTCATCCACTGCTGTCTCTTCCCTCTCCACTTTGCCTTTTCCTGCTCCTCTGTTGTCCTCTCACTCTCCACTCTGTCTTTCCCTCCTCCTGTGTCTCCTCTGTCTCCTCCCCCTCCACTCTGCCTTCCCTCCTCCTCTCTGCCTCCTCTTTTTCTTCCCCTCTCCTCCTCTACCTCCCATCGCCTCACTTTCCCCCTGCTTCCTGTCTTCTCTTTCCTCCCTTGCCTCTCTCTTCTTCCCTTTCCCTACCCCACCTCCGTTCTTCCTTCCCACTCCTCCTCTCTGCCCTCCCTCCCTCCCTCTCTCCCGTTCAGTGATTTGTGAGGCATTGCTGTCCACTACGAATGATTTGTGTCTGTGACTGGAAGATGTTTATTCGCAGGGCTGGTTGGTCCTATCTGCCCTGCTTTAGCGTGGACTCAGCCCTTATTGTGCTGACTGTCCATAGTACTGGTGCTGAAAACCACAGAGGCAGGGGAAAGGAGTTAAGTGAAATGTTTTTGTAGGTTTGGATAATGATCTTCCCTAGGTAAATGGGGCATTCTACTACTGTACTATGAAGCAACCCTGTCCTGTCACATCCAGGTGTATGTTCAAAAAATGTGTTGATGCATGAATGAGAGACCTGATCATGTCACCTGTCTAGCCAATATACGTTTTTCTATAGAGTAGAGTAACAGGTGAGAGGGTCAGTGCACATTCATTGCTTCCTTTGGACAAGACACAACCTGTCAATGTGAGGAATATCCTGATGAGAGTTTGTCAAGTTATAAAAATACAAGATGGCGCCGACAGACATGGCCACCCTGTTCCTAGCTCCTAGACAACTTTTTATCAGCATTTCGCAACACCCGCGATAACATCTGCAAAATGTGTACGTGACCAATAACATTTGATTTTATTTGATGATGTTACTGACTGACCCAAACTGCCATTGTTGTCCTAGCAAACCCTCCAGTCTTCCTCTCTTCATCTTCTGTCTGCCATGCAGGTCTGAGACACATCCTTTAGCCAGAGATTCTCCTCAGAGAGCTGGGTATACTGTCAGCATGGGGACGATGTGTTAATGAAGGTGACAGAGGGGCTATCGTGTGGCCCGTCCTCCTCTCTGCGTACATCTGTGTGACTATCAAAAAATCAAATCATCTGTGTGACTATCAAAAAAATCTAATCCCATGCGATGCTGGCCGATGCTGGGCAGGGATAATTGCCAGACAGGGGTCCGATAAGCCGTTTGTAATGGAACTCTGTCAATCAATTCACAACGCATACCCATCTCTGTCTCTCTCTCCCCGTCTCCTGTGTGTTTGCTCAAATTGAATGAATGAACGAAGGAATTTGAGGCCGGTGACATTTGGTCCAATGTGATTCCGATTTTGGGAAGAATGTTTTGGTTTGATTTCATTAAGTGGAGGAGAGTGAAAGCAAATTTGCCTTATGAAAAGCAATTACTGCACAGCTGACTGGAACCTCTCTACAAGGAGGGGACGGTTTTTTCTCTATCTGTCTCTGACCTCAGAACAGGCAAGACTTAGGGCTCGATGCAATTCCTATCACAGAAGTACACGCTGCACATGGCAGCTCAATCGGAAATAACCTTTACATTTAATTTGCGCTATAACACGTAACTTCAGCAATACGGATTGAATTGGGTCCTTACCTGGATGTTTTGGTAAAACAGGTAAGATAAATAAAATAAGAATTTTACACTTGACTTTTAGGCCATTTTAACTTTACTCTTTGCCCATCAAGTTTACAAAATATGAATTATTTTAACATATAGGCAACTACTGTATTAACTTAGCATTTAACTTACATGTATGTATATCCCTTATTTTAGCATTGCAGTGATGTCCTCAACAGTCCTCAATGTAGCATATGTCCTTCTTTACCCTGTGACCTAACATAGAGCCAATCATTCAATATAATCTTCTTCCAAAGTCTTTTACATATGGGCCACTACAAGATCAGAAATTACACACATTATTATTCTTGACAAACTCAACTATGGAAATTATATTAAAACAAGACAGAAGCCTACATAATGAAAATGAATGTGTTTTAATACCTTAGACATGATCCTTATGATCTTCAAACAAACAAGCTTGAAGCTTTTCACATATTATCTTTTTCATTTGAAAATCCACCCTCCACCCACAACGATGATGCTTTAATACTTTATCATATTTACAGAGTGTAAATGGGGTGACAGTTATGACCTTGTGTGTTGTGTAGCTAGAATTTAAAAAAAGGGTTGTCCAATATAATATTTAAATTACAATATAAACAAACATATTAAACTAGTAAGTGAGCTAACTAATATTGACTTCACATATTTACTCTTCAGGCCTTTGTTTTCTCTGTGTCATGTGTAGTCAGTCACTGATGTTAAGAGTTAAAAGCAGTGTGGGGTATGAATAAGTGTCTATCTCATATAGGTGTTTTTAAGTAGGCATGGGTGTGCCTGGATGGACACAGGCCCACCCACTGGGGAGCAAGGCCCTGCCAGGCCCAACCAATCAGTTTGAGTCAAAACTAATTTAAAGAAATACTCCCCCAGGGTGGCAAAAGGTACACTAAATCCTTTTTACAGGCAACATAAATCCCTCATTTAACAATGATTAAGGATAACATTTAAAGTAAGAGAGAAGAAAAGAAGTCACCCAGGCTTAGATGTTGAGAACTTTATGACACTGTGCCGTGTGAGTATATGGATATACTTTATGATGCTGTGCCATGTGAGGATACAGATATACTTTATGATGCTGCGCCGTGTGAGTATACAGATATACTTTATGATGCTGCGCCGTGTGAGGATACGGAAATACGTTATGATGCTGCGCCGTGTGAGTATACGGATATACTTTATGATGCTGCGCCGTGTGAGTATACGGATATACTTTATGATGCTGCGCCGTGTGAGTATACGGATATACTTTATGACGCTGCGCCGTGTGAGGATACGGAAATACTTTATGATGCTGCGCCGTGTGAGTATACGGAAATACTTTATGATGCTGCGCCGTGTGAGGATACGGAAATACTTTATGATGCTGCGCCGTGTGAGTATACGGATATACTTTATGATGCTGCGCCGTGTGAGTATACGGATATACTTTATGATGCTGCGCCGTGTGAGTATACAGATATACTTTATGATGCTGCGCCGTGTGAGTATACAGATATACTTTATGATGCTGCGCCGTGTGAGTATACAGATATACTTTATGATGCTGTGCAATGTGAGGATACGGATATACTTTATGATGCTGTGTCGTGTATATACGGAAATACTTTATGATGCTGTGTCGTGTATATACGGATATACTTTATGATGCTGTGTCGTGTGAGTATACGAATATACTTTATAATGCTGTGCCATGTGAGTATACGAATATACTTTATGATGCTGTGTCGTGTATATACGGAAATACTTTATGATGCTGCGCCGTGTGAGTATACGGATATACTTTATGATGCTGTGTCGTGTGAGTATCCGAATATACTTTATAATGCTGTGCCGTGTGAGTATACGAATATACTTTATGATGCTGTGTCGTGTATATACGGATATACTTTATGATGCTGTGTCGTGTATATACGGATATACTTTATGATGCTGTGTCGTGTATATACATATATACTTTATGATGCTGTGTCGTGTATATACGGATATACTTTATAATGCTGCGCCGTGTGAGTATATGGATATACTTTATAATGCTGCGCCGTGTGAGTATACGGATATACTTTATAATGCTGTGCCGTGTGAGTATACGAATATACTTTATGATGCAGTGTCGTGTGAGTATACAGATATACTTTATTATGCTGCATCATGTGAGTATACGGATATACTTTATGATGCTGCGCCGCGTGAGTATACGGATATACTTTATGATGCTGCGTCGTGTGAGTATACGGATATACTTTATTATGCTGCATCATGTGAGTATACGGATATACTTTATGATGCTGCGCCGTGTGAGTATACGGATATACTTTATTATGCTGCATCATGTGAGTATACGGATATACTTTATGATGCTGCGTCGTGTGAGTATACGGATATACTTTATGATGCTGCGCCGCGTGAGTATACGGATATACTTTATGATGCAGTTCCGTGTGAGGATATGGATATATGATGTGTATTAGATTGTACCCATTGCCCAGCAACACTTCTAGCAGTTGCATGTACAGCAACAGGCATTTGTAATATGATTAGCGTGATGGGTTGAGGATAAGGAAAACAAATATTCTGATGGATGCTGTCAGCAGGTGAGAATCTGCTTATTCCGTAACACTTTATTTGACCTAACAAACCATTTATAAGGCATTTACAAACAGTATGCTTACCATTTATTAATCAGTACTCCCACATTTGTAAATGTTAGTTAGCTAGTTATTCACACATGTATATGTATATTTCCTTAAACATCTTGTGTTGTGTGCTTATTCTATTACCAGGTACTACTGGAATGTTTTCCAATGGCATGCCCATCTTTTTGTGAGAAATTACACTGGTCACTCAAAACATTTATAAAGTATAAATAGCGCTCACTTTAGATTTTGGACAGCAAAAAGATGGAACGAACGATTAGTAAATGGTTTATCAATGCAGGAGTAGTGATTGATAAATGGTAAACACACTATTTATAAAAGCCTTATAAATGTTTTGTTATGTACTGTAGGTGCCTTCATAAAGCCTTCAGAAGCACTGCATAAATGTGTTACAAAGCATCTATAACCTTATGTCATGCTTTATAAAAGGTTAATAAATGTGGCATAACTGTGTGACATAATCACAAACGTCAAATGTGACATAACCCACTATGTAAAATATGACATAAACCTGTTCTTTATCAAGGGTGGCATAAGTACAGCTTAATACAGACTTTATAAATCATATTAAATTGAGACTTCACAAAGCATTTATGTCACACTGTTATTTAGGCCACACAATTATTCGTAATTTATGAAGCAAGGCATACGGTTATAGATGCTTTGTAACACATTTATATAACACTTATGAAGGCATTATGAAGGCTTCATGAAGCCTTTATAAGCTGAACAGCATTTAAAGAGAAACCAAATAAAGTGTTACCGAATAGCCAGATTCTCACCTGCTGACAGCATCTAGCATAATAAAGAATATTGCTATGCCTTAATCTACCACGCAACCCATATTATATGATTTAGAGCGTTGGGCCAGTAACCGGAAGGTTGCTAGATTGAATCCCCGAGCTGACAAGTTAAAGAATCTATTTCTGCCCCTGAGCAAGGCAGTTAACCCACTGTTCCCCGGGCGTCGAAGACGTGGATGTCGATTAAGGCAGCCCCCCACACCTCTCTGATTCAGAGGGGTTGGGTGAAATGCGGAAGACACATTTCAGTTGACTACGTTGTTGGACAACTGACTAGGTATCCCCCTTTCCCTTTCCCTACTATTGCAGCACCATCAAAAGACATGGTGTGTGGTATATGTAGTATGTGTGTGTGTGTGTGTGTGTGTGTGTGTGTGTGTGTGTGTGTGTGTGTGTGTGTGTGTGTGTGTGTGTGTGTGTGTGTGTGTGTGTGTGTGGTGTCTGTTGTCACAGCGGGACATAGGGCCATCTAGTTGGCTGAGCCCTGACTGGCAGCTCTAATCACTACCCAGCCACCCCATCTAAGACAAAGGTCTTTACATTTAAATATCCCATTAGAATTCAATAGATGGAAAAAAGTGATAAGCATTACAAGGAAAGCAACGGATTTGATGGGGGAGAATGCTAAGCTGATTAAACTATGCACAGACCAGACTGGTTCACCTTCGGAGAAGAGAACGTCGAAGGATATTTACTTGTCCAGGGTCTGCGGCATCTTAATTCAGACTAAACCACTTTCCTCCCTCCCCGCATTCACTTCTGAAAAATGAAAATCTATTTCTGAATCGCAGGTTCTATTCATTCCCTCTTAATAGATTTGCAACAAAAAGGGTTTTATGAAAAGAGAAAAAAAAAGTTAATGCCAAAAGATTGATCATGGCCTTTTCCTCAACAGCAAGAAAGCAACAGTCTCCAGTGGCTCTAATGTAACTAGAGGGTCTCTCCTTTCTTCCCAGGATTGACCCCCACCAGGATACTAGAATGGTCTGACTAGTGGAGGTCTCAACACCCACTCCCTGACAATCCCCCTCATCTGCTCTGACTGAGGCTTTTAAACCAAGTGGAACAGTGTGATTATTTACCCGTGTGTGTGTGTGTGTGTGTGTGTGTGTGTGTGTGTGTGTGTGTGTGTGTGTGTGTGTGTGTGTGTGTGTGTGTGTGTGTGTGTGTGTGTGTGTGTGTGTGTGTGTGTGTGTGTGTGTGTGTGTGTGTGTGTGTGTGTGTACTTGTGCTGCAGACAGTCCATTGAGGGCAGAGTGCAGCCACACTGAGGGATTAAATGAAAGGAGAGACAGGGAGCACTGTTGGCCATAGGATCTATATGGGTCCCGCTGGTTGCAAAGTGCCCTGGAAAAGGGTGAGGTGCTGTGCATGCCATGTCATAGACCACGGGGAGAGGAAGGAAAGGTTAAGTGGAATCAAAAACAATTTTGGTCTGATTTGTTACTATGATACAAGAAAAGTGTTGCTTCAGCTTCATCCGACTGTGCAACCGCTGGCTATACACAACAACTGTAACTAATAGCTAGCCAGTAGAAAAACTATCTGAAAGGGAGGAAATCCAATAACCACACTATTTTCTCGATCTCAAGTCCGTTCTCAAGACCACCTATTGAGTGTCGGGTCTTGTCTAGGTGTCGGAGTCTCTTCTTCCCGAGACCAGCCGTGTAAAAAACGCCTTTATATCTATAATAGACCACTGGAGGTTGGTGGTACAGTACATTGGGGAGGACACACTCATGGTAAATGCTGGAGCGGAATTAGTGGAATGGTTTCCATCTGTTTGATGCCATCCCATTTGCTCCATTATTATGAGCCATTATTATGAGCCATTATTATGAGCCATCCTCCCCTCAGCAGCCTCCACTGTTATAGACACGTTTGCACAGTGGAGAACCTATAGGTGACAGGTTGGTGATTCTGAAAGGACAGTAACCGTAATAACAGACACTCATGTAGGAGAGACCACTTTTTGTAAAAGACAAAGGGCCAGTGGTGTAGTGGAGGCTATACACAGGTATAAACCCTATACCCACATTTGTCTTTAGAGGGCATTGAGTGTACTCACTTCTTAATCCCTACTGATGTGCATCAAAGTGGTGTAGTGGAGGTATACGACTTATCAATTATGTAGTACAATAGAGAAATAATGCATAAAGTAGCCAACACAATCGCAAAGCAGTGAAATATAATCACACGCGCGCCGCACACATAGCCTAGTTACAGCTGAATATCATCTGCAGGCAGCAAGAGTGTGCAGCTCTCAGCTGGTTTTGCCATGGAGCAGCTCACAGAAGAATGACATCGGTAGCCCGGTGGGTAGGAAAGACGTTTCACCATATGATATCTGCCAGTAAATGCTAACTAAGGCAACAATGGGTATGCAAAACAGGTATTGGAAAAGTTTAGTCCTAAGTGTTGGTTAGTAGGCTATTTGTGATGCGCAATTGTCATCATGTGTTGTTTGCTTCAGCGGCGTAGACATGGATGGTCCTGAGTGGACAGAGGCCCACCTACTGGGGAGCCAGGCCCTGAAAGGCCCACCCAATCAGATTGATGTTGTTTAAGCATTGATGTGTGCTTAGACCATCACATTTTAGTATTTTTTGTTGTTGTGATTTGAGAGTTAAATTCTGAAAAATCTATAGGAAAACATAGGATTTTTCACACAGGGTGCCTATCCGTTGCCGAGCGGGCCATTTGGGTACTTTTGGGCAACATTTGAGTATACCCACCGATGGAATGATAGCCGTCACACACAGCATGATGTTCTACTTGGTCACAATCCCGGATCCGGGAGCACCCCCATCAGTAAAAAAGCTGACTAGCATAGCCTAGCATAGCGTCACAAGTAAATACTAGCATCTAAATATCATTGAATCACAAGTCCAAGACACCAGATGAAAGATACACATCTTGTGAATCCAGCCATCATTTCTGATTTTTAAAATGTTTTACAGGGAAGACACAATATGTATTTCTATTAGCTAACCACGATAGCAAAAGACACAACTTTCTTTCCCACCATTTTCTTCCTGCATAGGTAGCTATCACAATTTCGACCAAATAAAGATAGTCACTAACCAAGAAACAACTTCATCAGATGACAGTCTGATAACATATTTATTGTATAGCATATGTTTTGTTAGAAAAATGTGCATATTTCAGGTATAAATCATAGTTTTACATTGCAGCCACCATCACAACTCTCACCAAAGCAACTAGAATAACTACAGAGACCAACGTGAATTACCTAAATACTCATCATAAAACATTTATGGAAAATACACAGCGTACAGCAAATGAAAGACAAAGATCTTGTGAATCCAGCCAATATTTCAGATTTTTTAAGTGTTTTACAGCGAAAACACAATATCGCATTATATTAGCTTACTACAATAGCCAACCACACAACAGCATTGATTCAAGCCAACAATAGCGATAACGAATAAACCAGCAAAAGATATGAATTTTTTCACTAACCTTCACAAACTTCTTCAGATGACAGTCCTATAACATCATATTACACAATACATATAGAGTTTGTTCGAAAATGTGTATATTTAGCGGCACAAATCGTGGTTATACAATGAGAATAGTAGCCAAGCTGCCAACAAAATGTCGGGAGAAATCTTGGGAGAGGCACCTAATCTAATCAATAACTAATCATAAACTTGACAAAAAAATACAGGTTGGACAGCAAATGAAAGATACATTAGTTCTTAATGCAACAGCTGTGTTAGATTTTTAAAATTAACGTTACTACGACATAAAGCGAGACCACACCGAAATTAATGGCGGATCAGTAGTTTTACATTTTTCAACAGAACAACGAATTAACATCATAAATACTTCTTACTTTTTGATGAGCTCCCATCAGAATCTTGGGCAAGTTGTCCTTTGTCCAGAGGAATCGTTGTTCGGTTGTAGATTGTCGCCTTCAACTTTGGAATTAGCAGTAAACATTAGCCATGTGGCGAAGACGTGTCCAACTCACCATAACGCAGCACAAATAAAATACCGAAAATCGCAATATACTGATATAAACTGATATAACTCGGTTTAAAATAACAACATTATGATGTCTTTAACACCTATATCGAATAAAATCAGAGCCGGATATATCTAAGGCCTATAACTGGAGCTTTCTAGAACGCCATCCTGAGGTCTGTCTTGCGTCATGGCGAATGAAGGAAAGACTGGACCCCACGTTCCCAGTCCATTTATATGGCCTCAGATCTGGCTAGCAACTCCATTCCAATTCTCACTATTTGCTGACATCTAGGGGAAGGCGTATGCAGTGCATCTCAACCAATAGAAGACATGCAAATTAATAAACTGACCTCAGAACAGCCTGGCTGATTTCAGATTTCTCACTCCCTCACAGGAAAATTGCTCCAACTTGAGTTCTGTTTAACTCACAGATATAATTCAAACGGTTTTAGAAACTAGAGAGTGTTTTCTATCCAATAGTAATAATAATATGCATATTGTACGAGCAAGAATTGAGTACGAGGCAGTTTAATTTGGGAACGACATTTTTACAAAGTGAAAACAGCACCCCCTACTGAGAAAAGGTTAAAGAATAAGCAGTCCACAAACTCGCACATAATAAGCAAGTAGGTCCCAATCATAAGAATACAAAAACACAACCATTAAGCATTTCCCAATCAAAATGTACAGCTATTACTTCCCTTGCAAAAACATACCACGTTTAGCACACAAAATAACTGTTGACCCTAAACTTAAAGTGGAACTGACAGCATTTTAACTACTTTGCAGATAAGAAACAAACAGACAATCAAAATCATAATATCAGTCAAAAATATAAAATTCCCGAGTTTATGCTACAACATTTTTAGTATCAGGTTGTAAATCACAGCCGGCCTGGTACATTGTTTGCTGCCTCCATTCGGGATGTACCGTTTCAGTTTCAATGAATCAATATTCTGGACAAAAACTGACAAATTTATCTAAGGCTGGGAATGTCAATACAATAAAACTAGCAAGGGCAATGAGTATAAGTTAGTCAAAACGTGGCTAATAGGCTAGTGTATCTATTTATGTTAGAAAGCTAATAACACAGAGCCTAACGTTAGCTAGATAGCTAGCTAGCCATCTAGCAGCTAGGAGGATGTCATGGATTGGAGGAGTTTTCCGGGGGCTATACATAGCTAGAAATGCAGGTGTCATTTGGTTAGCTAGCAAAAATGACTGTTATCCAGTTAGCATATCTCTTGCATTCGCAAAATTCACTTTGGCTATCTACTCTGATTTCAGAGCACTCTCGTCACGCTCTAGATAACATGTAAACAGCCTTACCAGCTCTGCTACTGCGAGTAAAATGGCCAGGTGTTGAGTGAGGTGTTCTCTCATTTGTGTCTGGAAGTAGCTAGTTAGCAAGCTACCCAACTTTAGCCAGTTAGCTTGGGTGCTTGGTTGGGACATGCATGCATTGGCAGGCAAGCTACAGAAGGACGGGGAGGCTACAATTCCCCATTGTTTATCAGTGCAATTTTGACAGCCAAATAGCTGAAAAAGTTTGAGCGTTTTTATGTAATGTTCCTTCACTAGATTTTAGCTCATCTTGCTCTGGCTAGCAGTAGTTGTTGATCTTGTTGTTGCTCATGTGCATAACTGAGGGAGTTGAGGGGTTGTTTGATCAATAGGACTGTAAAGTTCCCAAATGTAAGAGGACTCCCATGGTGTTTACATATTTGCAGAAATCCATTCAGGTGTATTTTGTGGCTTTTGGTGAATTTATTCTAATGATCTAAAGTTACGCTATTGCAACTGCCTCTAAACACATAGCCAAGTTCAAAGTGAATGATGGCAGGCCCGTGTGGCAAATGGCTTATTTGTATAAAGGCCTACTGTAGCTTTTATTGGAAAACTACTGCTCGCTATTGCGCAGTGACCTGTTGGCCTTCAAGACGGCAGAAAAATGGTCCCACTTATTAAGTCAAAATGTGATTGGTTTATTCCACTGTCACTCAAAAATATTGCCCTAATACAGTTGAATGGCAGATGCCTTTTTCTAGCTTCTGATGGCCTAGCCAATGGCTGATTAGCTAGCTAGATGTATCTCCCCAGAGACCAGCAAAGAAAAATCCTGATTGGATATTGTTTTCTCTTCAGGGTTAACCCTTTCCTTTCCAACAAAAACGGAAGAGACTAAATCAAAACATAATTGAAAATAATAATATATTTATGATTATTATTATATTGTTCCCCACTATGTTTGGGTTAGTAATAATTGTAGAGTGGCTCTATTTACCCTGAGCATGCATTCTTTCACTATTCTGAATGTGTTGTGTGTTGTTCTGAAATATGATCACAGATATATTGAAGATTTTGAACACTTATTTTGGTGGTGATTTGACAAAATTACAATCATGGTCTTGAATTGGACTCACACTTTTCTGGTCTCGGTCTTGACTCAGTCTCAGACCCTTGTCCCCCTCCCGATCTCGGTCTTGACTCGGTCTCGCCGCCCCTCCGGTCTTGGTCTTGAATCGGTCTCGCTTTAGGTGGTCTCGAACACAACACTGCTCTTACGGTTTAACATCAAAAAGGTGCCACCAAGCCAGCCGCTAACACAAAATACATAAAACTACTCACATGCACCCACTACTGTGGAGCATCATTTAAGAAACCAAAGAGGGCCACTTAATGAGCCCATATGCATACCCTTAAATGGACATTTGATGTTTCAGGCCGATGCCAGAGAATCTTGCTTAAATTATGAAAGACAGAGCTTCTCCATTAAGGGAGGACTGTAAACTGCTTTGGACTGCTGTTACAATGGGCTTCCTCCACACAAAGACTCCTCTGCAGCCTCAAACACATCCAGTCCCCTCAAACCCTGTGCACATGCACTCAAACACACACACAGGTATGCATGCACGTGCATACACACACACCTCCTCTTCAGACATTTAAGACAGCATTCAGAACCATATACACTATACTGTCTCCTTTACTCTCCCAGTGCTTCAGACACATGAAATAAAACATCTGAGTTATCTGACCTCTAATCCATTACTGACTTGTTCTCTGCTAGTTAGGAGGATAGAGGGATGGGAGGGTGTCACGGACACACCCAAGGCGACATGAAGAGAGAGTGACTGAACCAGTTCAGGGGAAGCATGCTGTTGAGTTCCTCCACGCTTTTCTCCATCAAGGCTTCAGCATCTTTCTTCTGTTCAAATATATAACTCCAATGCTTCACAGTGCAGCCCACTGTGAACAGAGACAAGTCATAACAATAAGATATGTGCGAGCTAGATATTCAAATGTTCTCCCTGAGTAATCACCGGTGACACAAAGATCAGATGATGACAAGTGATAGGGATGATAGGCTACCTCAAACAGAGCAAGGATGGATGAAGGGAGGGAGGAACTGAAACAGTTTGGCTTTATGAATTTGGAAGAAGAAAAATCATTCTGGTGAGAAAGACAGCAAACATCTCCAATATCAATTTGTAGATACATCCTAAATGTGCATAGGAGTTCCACTGTAAATTCTAGTGCAACTACACTGTTTTTTAGAGTGCCAGTGCTTGGCCAGTCTGTGAGAGCTTCAGCTCTACAATACAGCAGCTTCTAGTGTAGTCTAATTAACTAATAAATGCCTTCTTTAGTTGTAAATTGTAAATTGTAAATGTTTGAGTTTTCTAGTTCCGACTAGCACGTGAATGTGGCATATGACTAATGACTTTGTGAGAATTAACTTGGCAATAAACAACAACAAATAAACAGTTAGAGTTTCACAGACCATCCCATCCATTGTTCACCCCCATTTGACACAAAATCTTTTATTTTCTAACCATAATGGCTCCTATAACACGCTGCGGGTGTCCAGCCAACTTTAAGCTTGATCTAATAAAACAGGAGCAGAATAATTCACATGGGTAAATATGAATCAAGCCTAGCCATGGCCCTGGAGGCTAGGCTCTGCCAGGTTGCTGCTCTCAGCACTAGGCGCTCTCCTCCAGACCTGTCTCATTAATTTCACAGCAAAATGTCATGGCGAGGAAAACTGGGCGAAAAGAGTTGGACTTGGTCTGATGCAACACCATATAGAGTAATGAGAAGTCAAACTAAATGTGTTAAGTTTCACACACTGTACTTGAACCATTTTCCCCACAAGATAAGTATGAATCTTTTTTACTTTTATCTACAATGTGGGGCTAGGGGTCAGGATGAGGTGATTTAGATAACGTATAGATGATTTATTAATTACCATTGGTGGTATTATGCTAAATAAGACATACATTCTGTACTTAACTTTGCTGCAGTAGAAATAAAACCGTCTTGGAGTGAGATGTGTGTAATATTGAATCACTCTATCCCCCAGCTCAAATTGTGTGTCGTGAAATACAAAGAGGGAAATGAGAAACCAAAGAGGTCCGGGCGAAGCGAAACAAAGAGAGAAAGGCAAAATATGCATCCCTCGCTCTCACACTGGTTGAAATAAGACACACACACCTCACTCAAGACTATGCTCCCCCAAAGATACACAAAGAAGCTTTAATGAATTCCTTCTCCTATTGCTCTCTCTCTCTCTCTCTTTCTTTTTCTCTTTCTCTTTCTCTCTCTCTCTCTCCCCTCCCTCCCTCTCTCCCTCTTATGGCTCCTCATGTCACATTACAGGTGCAGCGACCGGCCACCATTTTGAGGTAATCTCATACGAAGTGTCAAGACCTGTCATATCAAACCAGTAGGTCTGGACCCATCTGTTACACTTCCGTCTCCAGAGATCAACCTTCACCAAAGGCCTGATCAGACTTGATCAGATGGAACTACAGTAAAATGATTCTATCCATAATCTACCTAACATAGGACTAAGACTGAGGAACCACATACATCTTCATTAACATGTCAGTATAACATTGTCTATTATTTACAGACTGAATCATATGCTATATCAGCTGTGAGAGGTATCCTTTTCACAAACCCTTTTTCTGTTAGCCAATCTATTACTTAAAGGAATGCATTAGTCAAAGTTTGTATTTTATTTGTTATCGACTATGATGTTTGTGGCTGGAAAGAAGCTTTTGATGGATTGTTCAGGCTCAGGGGTATAAACTTATTAAAGAATAGTAGTGTCCATTGTTGCAGTGTAATATATGATGGACTGTGGACAGGCTACTGCTGGGGCTTGACATCGAATTATAATTTCTGTTGCAAAACACAAAATGCATAAACAGAAAGGATAAAGGCTTGTGTTATAATTTTACTCTGTCTAGAAAACTATTACACACAGATTCCCAACTGACTTTAAATGAATGTAATACAGTTTATTCACTGTTTGTAACAATCACATGCCCAAAAGGAGTATTTTGATTTTAATTGTATTTGAGCAGTTTTGGGTCGACTAAGAGACAATTTATGCTTGACCCGATAATGTGGTCGGAGGTGCCGTATGGATGGTGTGACGCAATTGCGGAGCCTCCGGAGGCAAGCAGAGGCCAAATTGAGCTCTGTACCACATTGCCGTGAGCCTCTCAAATTGTGTAACAATGCGCAAGGCTCTTTAAGCTATGCATTGACATGATTGGTTGACGATAGGTGAGGGCAGGAGGTCCAGAATAAACATAAACTCACTTCCTTGACAACTTCCTTCACAACAGCTCTGCACTGATGTGCGAACCCTAGGTAAATATAGGATAAATAAAACATTTAAAAATCAATGCCCTGAATTTTGCCGAGGCCGTATCACAGTAAATGCTGCACGGCCAATACAGACTTCGGATTGACCATGCAGCGCCTGTTACAGTTAATGTGTATGCATTGACTTTGATGTAATTCATATCTGATTAGTTTGGCCGTGGTCTGATGCCATGCAGAGGACAATGAGTCAGCTTATCGAGGTCAAAGTCTCATGCCGGATAAAATAATCAAAGCCCCATTGAGCAAGTGGTTGCAGTTCGCTCTCACACAGTCTGGAAAAAGAACAACACACTCTACAAATAATTGTGCTGCTAATTATAATATATCACTTACAAACACAAAGCAGTACATGCCAATGGGGTCGCAGTTACAGTATATTATTAAAACAAACTGAATGGACACACCCCACTTCAAAATCAAACCAATTATTGAATATTGAACTAAGAGCTCTCAAAGAACTATGGATAGTCAGATCAGTCTGGATGCAGAGACCAGTGTGAGAGAGAAGTATGAGAGAGCAGTATGAAAGACCAGTGTGAGAGAGCAGTATGAAAGACCAGTGTGAGAGAGAAGTATGAAAGACCAGTGTGAGAGAGCAGTGTGAGAGAGTAGTATGAAAGACCAGTGTGAGAGAGCAGTGTGAGAGGAGTATGAAAGACCAGTGTGAGAGAGCAGTGTGAGAGAGAAGTATGAATGACCAGTGTGAGAGAGAAGTGTGAGAGAGAAGTATGAAAGACCAGTGTGAGAGAACAGTATGAAAGACCAGTGTGAGAGAGAAGTGTGAGAGACTGGTGTGAAAGAGAAGTGTGAGAGAGGAGTGTGAGAGAGGAGTATGAAAGACCAGTGTGAGAGAGAAGTGTGAGAGAGAAGTATGAAAGACCAGTGTGAGAGAGAAGTGTGAGAGAGAAGTATGAAAGACCAGTGTGAGAGAGCAGTATGAAAGACCAGTGTGAGAGAAGTGTGAGAGAGAAGTGTGAGAGACTGGTGTGAGAGACTGGTGTGAGAGAGCAGTGTGAGAGAGGAGTGTGAGAGAGGAGTATGAAAGACCAGTGTGAGAGAGCAGTATGAAAGACCAGTGTGAGAGAGCAGTGTGAGAGAGAAGTGTGAGAGAGTGGTTTGAGAGAGAAGTGTGAGAGAGAGTGTGAGAGAGAAGTATGAAAGACCAGTGTGAGAGACCAGTGTGAGAGAGCAGTGTGAGAGAGAAGGTGGGAGAGCAGGTGGGAGCAGTGTGTGAGGGGTCTAAGTGACTCATGTTGGTAATGAGGAATCAAAAGCTAGCTACTAGCGTTGTTCCGTTACTCTGTCTAGCCTGCTCGTCCTGACATGGCTCTGATTGGTCTCATTAGGACCTGTTCCTCATCAAGTGTGAGACAGATGACCATTAAAGACGTCTGGGTGATCCTCTCATGATGTGTATGTGCGTGTGTGTGTTTATGTGTGTGTGTGTGTGTGTGTGTGTGTGTGTGTGTGTGTGTGTGTGTGTGTGTGTGTGTGTGTGTGTGTTTGTGTGTCTGAGTGATCCACATGGCTCTGATGACATCATGACCGTGGTGGTGGTGGGGTGGTGGCAGTGGGGGAGTCATACGGGAGCAGAATCCAATTCAATCACTCAGAAAATTACATTTATTTTAAATGGATTATGAGTGACTTGTCACTAAGTGGTAGCTGCAAGTTGAATCCATTTGCAGAATGTGAGGTTGCATTTTAATGGTGTCACACTCTTCTAGATCTACAAACACTTTCATCAAAACACATGCTCACTTTAAAAGACACATCTTTGTCAAAGACACATCTTTGTAGACAGGCATGATTGTGTAAATATAAATATCTGAGGTAATTTTGACTGAATCCAGGCCTGTATAATTTTTTTTTTATCTGCACCTATGTTACTGCACTTTTATCTACCCATAAATGTATCCGACACATACCAAAGCTTCTAACCCACAAGGTCCCATGGTTCCTTGAGTTGTGCACAGGCTGTGTGCTCCACCCCGGTCATTCCCTAGCTACACCAATAGTCACTTCCTGGGGTTGGAGATAAATAGGAAGTAGGTATGGGAAATTCCATGGTAACAGAATGATTCTGACATTTTTCACTTTAAAAGTATGCCAAACAAAAAATATTGACTCTATGCACAGGGACTATTTTTAACATGTTACAAAAACACAATTACTCGTAGAACAGTGCAGATGTGAAGTTTGGTAACCGAATGACGGTAAAATCTCCCTCAGTTTTTTATGTAACCATAGCTACTCGGAATTGAGATTATATGACACCTTGAGTTTGAAAATATATATTTTGATTATTTAACTAAGTGAAGTGGATTAAATATGTGTAGGTGACCAATATCATTTGATTTGATTTAATTTGAGACCTGTTGGACATATTCTCTAAATTGAAGTTGGAGGTGGCTTATGGTTGAGAAATTAACATTACATTTTCTGGCAACAGCTCTGGTGGACATTCCTGCAGTCAGCATGCCATTTTCACGCTACCTCAAAACTTAAATAAAATATTTAAAAAACAAATCCTAACCCAATTTCATGATTTCCAATTGGTAGTTACAGTCTTGTCCCATCGCTGCAACTCCCCTATGGACTAGGGAGAGGCGAAAGTCGAGAGCCATGCGTCCTCCAAAACACAACCCTGCCAAATCACACCACTTCTTGACACACTGCTCGCTTAACCCAGAAGCCATCCGGAGGAAACACCGTCCAACTGGTGACTGAAGTCAGCGTGCAGGTGCCCGGCCCACCACCAGGAGTCGCTAGAGTGCAAATGGACAAGGACATCCCGGCCAGCCAAACCCTCCCTTAACCCGGACGACGCTGGGCCATGGTTCTCTGAGTCGCGTGTGCTTGTGCTTGTGGAGAGGGAGAGAAAGAGGGACCCTCAATCGCAATCTCCATTGATTTACATTTTCTTATGCTGTATAATATACTCTAGGAGTGTGTGTGAATTTCTTTGGGATGTTGTTTTTATATACACTGAACAAAAATATAAACGCAACATGTAAGGTGTTGGTCCCATGTTTCATGAGCTGAAATAAAAGATTGCAGAAATGTTCCAAAAAGCTTATTTCGCAAAAATGTTTTGCACAAATTTGTTTACGTCCCTGTTAGTGAGCATTTCTCTTTTGCCAAGTTAATCACCCTGACAGATGTGGCATATCAAGTGTCACGTTCCTGACCTGTTTTTCCTTTTTCTTGTATTTATTTAGTTGGTCAGGGCGTGAGTTGGGGTGGGGTGTCTATGTTTGATTTTCTATGTTGGGATGTTTGTGTTCGGCCGGGTATGATTCTCAATCAGAGGCAGCTGTCAATCGTTGTCCCTGATTGAGATTCATACTTAGGCAGCCTGGGTTTCACGTGTGTTTTGTGGGTGTTTGTTTCCGTGTCTGTGTTTGTTGCACCACACGGTACTGTATCGGTTTATGCACTTCGTTTATTTGTTTTTGTAAGTCAGTTTCAGTTTCGTTATAATAAATCATTATGAACCCTAACCACTCTGCGTATTGGTCCGATCCGTCTCGCCTCTCCTCGTCCGAGGAGGAGGAAGAATATGACGATAGCCATTACATCAAGAAGCTGATTAAACAGCAAGATCATTACACAGGTACACCTTGTGCTGTGGACAATAAAAGACCACTCTAAAATGTGCAGTTTTGTCACACAACACAATGCCATAGATTTCTCAAGTTTTGAGGAAGGGGGCCTCCCGAGTTGCGCAGTGGTCTAAGTGTGCATTGGATTTACTTATGCTGTTTAACATATTCTAGGAGTGTGTGAGAGTGTGTGTGGATTTGGGATTTTGGGATATTGTTTTTATATATATTGGTCCAGACCAGGGGTCTCCAACCCTGTTTCTGGGGAGCTACCATCCTGTAAGTTTTCACTCCAACCCCAGTTGTAACTAACCTGGTTCAGTTTATCAACCAGCTTATTATTAGAATCAATCGTGCTAGATTAGGGTTAGAGTGAAAACCTACAGGACGGTAGCTCTCCAGGAACAGGGTTGGAGTGAAAACCTACAGGACGGTAGCTCTCCAGGAACAGGGTTGGAGTGAAAACCTACAGGACGGTAGCTCTCCAGGAACAGGGTTGGAGTGAAAACCTACAGGACGGTAGCTCTCCAGGAACAGGGTTGAAATGAAAACCTACAGGACGGTAGCTCTCCAGGAACAGGGTTGGAGTGAAAACCTACAGGACGGTAGCTCTCCAGGAACAGGGTTGGAGTGAAAACCTACAGGACGGTAGCTCTCCAGGAACAGGGTTGAAATGAAAACCTACAGGACGGTAGCTCTCCAGGAACAGGGTTGGAGTGAAAACCTACAGGACGGTAGCTCTCCAGGAACAGGGTTGGAGTGAAAACCTACAGGACGGTAGCTCTCCAGGAACAGGGTTGGAGTGAAAACCTACAGGACGGTAGCTCTCCAGGAACAGGGTTGGAGTGAAAACCTACAGGACGGTAGCTCTCCAGGAACAGGGTTGGAGTGAAAACCTACAGGACGGTAGCTCTCCAGGAACAGGGTTGGAGTGAAAACCTACAGGACGGTAGCTCTCCAGGAACAGGGTTGGAGTGAAAACCTACAGGACGGTAGCTCTCCAGGAACAGGGTTGGAGTGAAAACCTACAGGACGGTAGCTCTCCAGGAACAGGGTTGGACAGCACTGGTCCAGATAATTATTAAGATTTGAACATGTTTAAGATCTGAGAAATAGAAAAAAAGCTGATAAAATTACTCCATTGAATTTGCTTCTTCGATATATACTCTAGGGGTGTGTGTGAGAGAGAGAGCGTGTGTGGATTAATTTAGATATTGATCCAGACAATCTATATAACAACAATTATTGAGATCTGATCATTCGGACTGAATTCATGAAATTTGTAAAAAACAGCAACCCCACGTGTCCAAAGACTAAATATAGTACAATATTAAAAACTCACATTGTAGACAAAATGTCTTCAGATTTGTCCATCAGTAATCTCAGAGAACAAGTGTACTAAAGGGAATTATACATTTCCGTTGTGGACATGAAAAGGTTAACAGATGTTATTGCGGGTTTAGCGAAATGCTTGTGTTCCTAGCTCCAACAGTGTGGTAATATCTAACAATTCACAACAATACAATAGAGCAAAATAATATAATAAAGAAATATATAAATATTAGGATGAGTAATGTCGGAGTAGCATTGACTAAAATAAAGTAGAATAGAAAACAGTATATACATATGAAATAAGTAAAGCAGTATGTAAACATTATTAAAGTGACTAGTGTTACATTATTAAAGTGACCAGTGATTCCATGTCTACGCATATAGTGCAGCAGCCTCTAAATTGCAGGGTTGAGTAACCGGGTGGTAGCGGGCTAGTGATGGCTGTTTAACAGTCTGATGGCCTTGAGATTCAGCCAATCGGTCCCAGCTTTGATGCATCTGTACTGACTTCGCATTCTGGATAATAACGGAGTGAACAGACCGTAGTTCGGGTGGTTGACGTCCTTGATGATCTTTTTGGCCTTCCCGTGACATCGGGTCCTACAGGTGTCCTGGAGGGCAGGCAGTGTGCCCCAGGTGATGCGTTGGGCAGACCGCACCACCCTCTGGAGAGCCCTGTGGTTACGGGCGGTGCAGTTGCCGTACCAGGCGGTGGTACAGCCCGACAGGATGCTCTCAATTGTGTATCTGTAAAAGTTTGTGAGGGTCTTAGGAGCCAAGCCAAATTTCTTCAGCCTCCTGAAGTTGTTGCACCTTCTTCACTACACTGTCTGTGTTGGTGGACCATTTCAGATTGTCAGAGACGTGTAAGCCTAGAAACTTGAAGGTTTCCACCTTCCCCACTGCGGTCCCGTCAATGTGGATAGGGCTGTGCTCCCTCTGCTTTTTCCTGCAGTCCACGATCAGCTCCTTTGTTTTGTTGACGTTGAGGGAGAGGTTATTTTCCTGGCACCACTCCACCAGGGCCCTCACCTCCTCCCTGTAGGCTGTCTCGTCATTGTTGGTAATCAGGCTTACTATGGTTGTGTAGTCTGCAAACTTGATGATTGAATTGGAGGTGTGTGTGACTATGCAGTCATTGGTGAACAGGGAGTACAGGAGGGTGCTGAGTGCACACTCTTGTGAGGCCTCTGTGTTGAGGATTAGTGAAATGTTGTTTCCTACTTTCACCACCTGGGGGCGGCCCGTCAGGAAGTCCAGGACACAGTTGCACAGGGCGTGGTTCAGAACCACGGTCCCGAGCTTGATGATGAGCTTGGAGGGTACTATGTTGTTAGAGGCTGAGCTACAGTCAATGAACAGCATTCTTACATAGGTATTCCTCTTGTCCAGGTGGGATAGGCCAGTGTGCACTGCAATGGCGATTGCATCGTCTGTGGATTTATTGGGACAGTAAGCAAATTGAAGTGGGTCTAGAGTGTCAGGTAAGGTACAGGTGATATGATCCTTAACTAGCCTCACAAAGCACTTCATGATGACAGAAGTGAGTGCTATGGGGCGATTGTCATTTAGTTCAGTTTCCTCTGCTTTCTTGGGTACAGGAAAAATGGTGGACATCTTGAAGCATGTGGGGACAGCAGACTGGGATAGGGAGAGATTGAATATGTCCGTAAACACTCCAGCCAGCTGGTCTGCGTATGACCTGAGGACGCGGCTATTGATCCTGTTTGGGCCAGCAGCCTTGCAAGGCTTAACACCCGTAAATGTTTTACTCTTGTCGGCCATGGAGAACAAGAGCCCACACTCCTTGGGAGCGTGCCATGTCGATGGCACTGTGTTATCCTCAAAGCAGCGAAGAAGGTGTTCAGGTTGTCTGGGAGCAAGATGTCGGTGTCCTCGTCGGGCTAGTTTTTCCTTTGTAATCCATGATTGTCTGTAGACCTTGCCACATACGTCTCGTGCCTGAGCCATTGAATTGCGACTCCACTTTGTCTATGTACTGACTTTTACCTGTTGGATTACCTTACGGAGAGAATAACTACAGTGTTTGTATTGAACCACATTCCCAGTCACCTTGCCATGTTTAATGCAGTTGTTTGCGCTTTGAATTTAGCGGGAATGCTGCCATCTATCCACGGTTTCTGGTTTGGGTAGGTTTTAATAGTCACAGTGGGAACAACATCCCCTATACACTTCCTGATGAACTCAGTCACCGGGTCCGTATATAAGTCAATGTTATTATTTGCGGCTACCTGGAACATATCTCAGTCCACGTGATCAAAACAATTTTGAAGCATGGATTCCGATTGGTCTGAACACAGTTGAATAGATCTTAGCATGAGTACTTCCTGTTTGAGTTTTTGCCTATAGGAAGGGAGGAGCAAAATGGAGTCGTGATCTGATTTTCAGAAGGGAGGGCTGGGGAGGGCCATGTAGGCATCCAGAGTGGTGGTGGTGGGGTTATGGTATGGGCAGGCATAAGCTACGGACAACAAACACAATTGCATTTTATCGATGGCAATTTGAATGCTCAAAAATATCCTGACGAGATCCTGAGGCCCAATGTTAGGCCAATTTTTTAAAGGTATCTGTGACCAACAGTTGCATATCTGTATTCCTTGTCGGGAAATTAGAAGAAAAAAAAACTGCAAAAACTGTTATTTCGAAATGCTGCAAATGTTTTTGTTTTTTTAAACAACTGAAAAATAACATTTACTTAAGTATTCAGACCCTTTACCCTACACTTTGTTGAAGCACCTTTGGCAGCGATTACAGCCTCGAGTCTTCTTGGGTATGACGCTACAAGCTTGGCACATCTTTATTTGGGGAGTTTCTCCCATTCTTCTCTGCAGATCCTCTCAAGCTCTGTCAGGTTGGATGGGGAGCGTCGCTGCACAGCTATTTTCAGGTCTCTCCAGAGATGATCGATCATGTTCAAGTTCGGGCTCAAAGACATTCAGAGATTTGTCCGAAGCCATTCCTGCATTGTCTTGGTTTGTGTGCTAAGGGTCATTGTCCTGTTGGAAGGTGAACCTTCACCCCAATCTGAGGTCCTGAGCGCTCTGGAACAGGTTTTCATGAAGGATCTCTCTGACTAGTCTCCTAGTCCCTGCCGCTGAAAAACATCCCCACAGCATGATGCTGCCACCACCATGCTTCACTATAAGAAGGTTTCCTCCAGATGTGATGCTTGGCATTCAGGCCAAAGAGTTCAATCTTGGTTTCATCAGACCAAATAATCTTGTTTCTCATTGTCTGAGAGTCCTTTAGGTGCCTTTTGGCAAATTCCAAGTGGGCTGTCATCTGCCTTTTACAGAGATGGCTGTCATACTGGAAGGTTCTCCCATTTCCACAGAGGAACTCTGTAGCTCTGTCATAGTGATTATCAGGTTCTTGTTCACCTCCCTGACCAAGGCCCTTCTCCCTCAATTGCTTAGTTTGGCTTGGGCGGCCAGCTCTCGGAAGAGTCTTGTAGGTTCCAAATATCTTCAATTTAAGAATGATGGAGGTCACTGTGTTCTTGGGGACCTTCAATGCTGTGTACATTTATTGTACTCTTCCGCAGATCTGTCCCTCGACAGATTCCTGTCTCGGAGCTCTACGGACAATTCCTTCAACCTCATGGCTTGGTTTTTGCTCTGACTGCACGGTCAGCTGTGGGACCTTATATGTGTGTGCCTTTCCAAATCATGTCCAATCAATTGAATTTATTACAGGTGGACTCCAATCATGTAGTAGAAACATCTCAAGGATGATCAATGGAAACAGAATGCACCTGAGCTCTATTTTGAGTCTCATAGTATAGGGTCTGGATACTAGAATAAGGTTGTAATGTAATAAAATGGAAAAGTGGAAAAAATCAAGGGGTCTGAATACTTTCCGAATGCCCTGTATATGCCAACAATTATTAAGATGTGTACATGGATCCTTGATCTGTTATATACATAAATGCATATTCATGAATGTCATTCTCTTCATGGTGATATATTGTAAATATTTACACAAAGGTAGAAAAATGTTTTGTCCTCCTTTACATGTTTCCGCTATTATTCTAATGAGCTCAGCCCCCCAAAAGACCAAATTTGTTTGGTCTGGACCAAATCTGTACCAATCATAGATGTCTATGTTTCAAAAGTTCGGACATCACAGTACAGCACAGTAATGTACAGTTGAGTAGAGTTCAGTAAAGTACAGTATAGTACAGTACAGTATAGTTCAGTACTCTAATGTGCTGTCCAAACTTGTGAAACAGAGGTCTATGATTTTTTTTAAAGATTTGGACAGAATGTATTTCAACTACTTTTCAACATCCATGAACGTCCGGTGTCGGTCGGTGCTCAGTCGGTCAGAGGGCTGGGTACAGTAAATGAAAATACTGTAGATGGGGCTTATGGGTAGGTGTCAGTAATAGCAGGGAGAGGTGACATTAATTGGAGAGAGAAAAAAGACAAGCAGAGAGAGAGGGAAAGGTTGTCCAGATTGTTTTCACACCCATGTGACAGAAAGAAAACATACCCATATTCCACTGGAATTGAAGGCAGTAGCAAGTGACCCAAGTGTGGTTTGTGACTACTATGAAATCCCATTGTAGCCAATTTAGTTGCAGTCATTCTGTTACAGATTTTTGGTATTTCTTTTACCGATTTGGTAACTATAAACCAAATTGTTATCAGTAAAAACACTTACTAATTGGTAGGTCTACCTTTACTTGTTATGTCTGTGAACTTTCATTATCCTGCCTCTTCATGAGGAAGCGAAATTAGAAAATATTTTAAAGATATGCTGATTTAAGTTACAACTGGCACATCAAATTTGGTGTCAAACGTAAAATATTATACATTTATGTCTTCATTTCACAAAGCTCTTAGCTTTCATTTGACACCAAATCTGATGTGCTCCAATAAACTTCACATGATATTGCTCATTGGGCTTTTTACATGGAAATGCCCGTGTGTGACTGCATGTTTGGTGACAAGAAAGTATTTGTAGTTTAAAAGTTCTCACATCATACAAGTGTACACTTACTTGTAAAAATACTTGTATTTATTTTTTATTAGAAGAATTTCTCTTTTGTGAACTATTGACTTCCAAGAACCAAAGTCTGGAAGGTTATTTCTTAGGCCTACTTATATTTTGGGGTTTTCTCTGTGGACTATTTCTCCTTTGGGTTATATTACAGACTGACAACAGAACTGGTAAAACCAATCCATATTTCATGTCTCGCATCTGGATTAGATTATTGGTTATTTGGGGATTTCTTATAGGATTTCGGGACTGAACTGAACATTTGCTTTCATTTGAAAGAAAAGAAGATACATGGTTGCTTATCTAACTGACCGTTGTAAGGTGACAGCTTTTCAATGGCACCAGAGAGTGGCGAGAAGGTTAAGGGCATATTCTGGATTGGGGCAATGAGCGAGTTACGGCAATGAGTGAATTTTTAATTTGCGTCAACTTCGGTGTGAGAGAACAAACGTTATTAGGAAGTGCATGTTATACCAGGTTACTGTACTGTAGATTAGAGTACCGGGAAGCAGTACTCATGGGTGGTATTCAATCAAAACTGGTTTGTTCCCAGCCAGAACAACATACTTCCCACACTGGGAAACACTATCATAACTCACATGATGATGATGAGGATGATAATGATGTTGAATCTCAATAACTCTCCTGTCATGGGTACCTAACTAAAGCATTTGCTTGTGCTACACATTTGACATTAATCAAGTTGTGACAAGCTTAACCTCACAGATGATACTTCATAAATCCACAGACACAAAGACTAATTGAATTTGTGGCCACACAACCTTACTCAATTTAAGGCAGATTCCTTAAATAATGTGAGTGGGTGATCGTTGGCTTGTCAAAATGTAATCATCTTGAATGTCAGATGACAGAGCTTTTACTGTAATTCCTTAAAACCAAAGAAATAGCCTTGTCGCATAGCTAAAGCTTAGAGGAAGATTTAGCCCATAAAGCCCTGAATACATTATAACAATGTTGCAACCATCTCCAAATGAAAATGTTTCTGCCTGCAGACTATGCTCTCATTCCCCTGTATGGTGATGGATTAACTTTGGACAACAGGCGAATTTTAGAGATTCATCTGAGCCCGGCCAAACCCCTTTTATCCTCCAGACCTCACTGAGAGGTCAGCCTGGAGAGGAAGTGTATTATCATTTACACTGACTTCTGTATCACGGAAAGTATATCATTATTATCTTTCAAACTCTAAATCTCTGAGATGATATTTAAACTTGTGTATTCATGGAATCCTCTGGGTACTGAACCTTTGGTTAAGGTTTGAGCGAGGAAACCAAATGTGAATTCCACCTCTGTCTTTGACACACGGGGCCAGGCCAGGACAGTGTATGATTACTTATGATTGGGTGATTGTATGTATGTGTGTGTGTGTGTGTGTGTGTGTGTGTGTGCAGTGAGGAGTTAAGTTCACACCGATATCCATGTGTTAACCACAGCCACTCATTTAACTAAGCCAGAGGCGGTTTATCGGTATGCAATATTTAACAGTCAAGTGAGGACCTAACCCCTTGTGAGTCCAAACAAATCACTCTAGGCACTTGGCTGTAAAGTGCAGTTTGTTATGATCTGACCAAGATATCAATATAGCACACCACATACAGTACTCAGTAGTGAAAGAAAACTCCATATTATTAAACACATGTTATCAACCGGGTTGTTCGAGCCCTGAATGCTGATTGGCTGACAGTCGTGGTATATTATCAACCCCTATATCAACCCTTATACCACAGGTATGACAAAACATGTATTTTTACTGCTCGAATTACATTGGTAGCCAGTTTATAATAGCAGTAAGGCACCTCAGGGATCTGTGGTTATGGCCTATATACCACGGCTAAGGGCTGTATCCAGGCACTCCCAGTTGCGTCGTACATAAGAACAGCCCATAGCAGTGGATTAATGGCCATATACCACACCCCCTTGGGCCTTATTGCTTAATTATAACACTGGCATTAGCTTGTTGTTGATGTTGGCTTGTTAGAGTGAATTACTTGTATATCATAAACATCAGAATACATGTATTCCTTGAGAACACATTGTGCTAGAAAATAACGTGATGATGTAGAATGTCTTCAATGGCAAGCCAACAAATTCCCTCACCTGTCTCTTTAACCAAAAACATATGAGCATTTTGAGTGCTAACTGAGCTCTCAGACAGGAGTCTGTCTGTCTGTCTGTCTGTCTGTCTGTCTGTCTGTCTGTCTGTCTGTCTGTCTGTCTGTCTGTCTGTCTGTCTGTCTGTCTGTCTCTCTCTCTCTCTCTCTCTCTCTGTCTCTCTCTCTCTCTCTCTCTCTCTCTCTCTCTCTCTCTCTCTCTCTCTCTCTCTCTCTCTCTCTCTCTCTCTCTCTCTCTCTCTCTCTCTCTCTCTCTCTCTCTCTCTCTCTCTCTCATTCTCTCTCTCTCATTCTCTCTCTCTCTCTCATTCTCTCTCTCTCTCTCATTCTCTCTCTGTCCCTCTTCTCCTTCTCAATGTCATATGAGTTTGGTAGCTAGGAATGGTTGCACACTCCAGTGGTAATATGTAAAAAAGCGTAAACTTAGACACCTATTTTCAACATGCTATTTACCATCTCATGCAGTAATGACATTCCATGTGGGGACTGGGGACTGGGGACTGCATTGCAGAGGGAAAACCTTGTGACTGGAGGATTGGGTTTGCTTTTATCCGCCTGTTGCCCTTTAGTTTGTTTTCCGTTCTTCAGAGGGAGTCCGCGGGCAGGCGTGTGGTGGCGCTAGCTAGCTGCCACTCTCTCTCTCTCTCTCTCCATCTCCATCTACAGCCATACAAACAAAAACACAAACGAGAGAGAGACTGATAGAAGTGATTATCTTTGCCAGAGGAGATTAGGGTCTCATTTCTTTGTAAACTCATTGGGAAAGCAGATGGTCATACATCTTATTTTGAGAAAACATAGTTTGAGGACTTCTCTCCTCTCTAGGTGTGGAGACTAATAATAATCTAACACAAGGACTCAGAATTAGGAAGAAGAAGTAAAGCAAAAGTGACGACATACGCAAAAAATAAATAAACTATAAGAAATAGTGTTACACTGTAAGAAGAGAAAAAATGAACGTAAATAATTGTTATTCTGTCACAGTATCAAAAATTGCCTTGAATTCAATTCAAATTCAAACTGAATTTGATTATCTTTTAATATCAGTGTTGTGTATGTAGTATAGATTGTAAATCCCTGGGAGCATGCTTTCAGATCTCAATGTTTAGGGAGATCTAGTTTGACCCTACAACATAGGTTAGGTTCAACTAAAATAAGACTATTATCTAAAATAAGACTTATACAGTCAAAAGTTTGAACGCACCTACTCATTCAATGGTTCACGTAGATTGACACACCGGTTTGTCAATAGACTCTAGGGGGTTTTAAATGACTGCAAAAGAGCTAATGATTCAAAAAACAAGGAGCGAGAGAGTGCATATGCTAAAAACACGCTCCATTTAATCAGTACATGACATGATAGTGACAAGCTCCAGCTTAACAAGATACACTTGGTCATAATGAGATGGATAGATGAGGGTGAAAATCATTGCTATGGTGGAATATGAGAAGCCTGCTTAACTATCATCTGACAAATTATCATCAGGTCAAGATCATTGACCCATTGAGCTGGTATTTTCTCACTCCAATTGGGCTTGGTTCAAAGCTCTGTTTAGACAGTGAACATGACCTCCAAAATCTTTGGGTAAATTGCCTTTGAAAGTATATTGCGGTGCACAGGTATGGCTAATCAATCTGTGTTGGATTGAAATTCAATTCAGTCTGTTGAGTGTTATGCTATGAATATGGCTATTTATAATTTTCTGATGTAATTGTGTTGGTGATTAGATAATCACTGTGACTCATGAGCACTCATAGGCTGAAGCGGCCATAGTATTGTCACATTAATGAGAGAGCCAGCATCACCAGAGGGGGTGCTGGGTAGGCAGCATTCTAATTATCCCCAGGACGTATGCGTCCATAGACAGGACTAAGATCACAGTCAGGGAAGGTCATCAATGTCTTGGCTAATACAGGTCTACAAGCCTGCATGTGGGTGTTGGGTAACGAGATTGAAGACACTGCACTCAGGGCCTGAGGGATTCTTCTATATGTATGGTGCATTATGACAGTGCAGAATCTGAAGGTCTGGGAGTGGAATGAGGTAAAATAGGTGTTATGAACTTACACTGTATATTAAGCTACACGTCCTCCCAGACAGTAAATTGGCTTAGTTGTAGAATTTCTTCAGGTCTCTATACTCTCAGAGGTTATTTTCAATGATTTATATATACACTAAATGACTAACGGGAGCACTGTTTTGAAGCCACCACGCCTCCATCTTGGCACTCCCCCACCGTTGTAAAAAAAAATTGGGGAAGATAAAGACATGCATTTATTAATGTCTACATTTGTTTTAGTTATGTTTATTCTATTACAGACATTAAGAGCCGATTGACACACATAATAAAAAATCCCCATCAAAATCCATCTGTTTAGCCTGTTGAGGATGGGGGCGCTGTTGTCACTATTTATGCTAATCGTGTAATTTTTGAAACGGCTTCCCACAAAATTCTTGATCGTACAATATGCATATTATTATTATTATTGGATAGAAAACAGTCTATAGTTTCTATAGGAGTTGAAATTTTGTCTCTAAGTGGAACAGAAGTCATTCTACAGCAATTTCCCTGACATGGAGTCAGATTTCAGAAATTTTGGCCCCTGATCTGGAGTCAGTTAAAAGGGCACTGTTATTGCTATGAGTATACGGACACTGCTTACGTCTTCCCCTGGATGCCTTTACGTGATGACGATTTGAATGGGGTCGATTGCGCGTTCACAGGCACTACAAATTAAAAAACCCTGAGGCTAGTCACTCTTTTGGAGCTGCGTCATGCGCCTAGAGGACACCGACCCGCACCTGTTCCAAGCATTAGTGGAGGGAGTAATATTACTCTGGTCATGTTTCTACTCGTTATGGGAGTTAAAAACATCATAAGGTAGTTAATTTAAAGCGTTTTATAGCAATTTATATCTGTTTAGTGCGATTTTGGGACATTTATTTCTGAAACGCTGTGAATTGCTGGGCACGCTTCCAGTTCATCCCGAACGCAGTTGGCATTTCCACATGGCAAAAGGACAGCTTTCCACCAAAAGACGATTGGACCCAAGAAAGGATCCTTTGCCCAAGATACTGATGGAAGAACAGCTCAAAGTAGGACATTTTTATTATGATAAATCGTGTTTCTGTCGAAAAATGTTAGTGGCTTAGGACGCCATGTTTTTTGACGTAGCTTCGCTTGGCGCAAACTGTATTGAAAAGTAAGGATAATTTAAAAAATGTAATTCCGCGATTGTATTAAGAATTAAATTGTCTATCAATCCCTGTCCACCCTATATTTTTTAGTCACGTTTATGAGTATTTATGTATAAGAGTAGATCACTGTCTAATATGGCGCACGGACATTTTCTCACCAGCTGGGCTACATTTCACATTGTCTAACCATGATTTTGGTGGCTAAATATAAACATTTTCGATCAAACTCTATATGGATTGTGTAATATGATGTTACAGGAGTGTCATCTGAAGAATTCTGAGAAGGTTAATGAAAAAATTAATATATTTTGGCGATGTTGACTTTTATCGCTCACTTTGGCTAGAATCAATGCTGGGCTGCTATGTGCTATGTGCTATGCTAATATAACGATTTATTGTGTTTTCGCTGTAAGACACTTAGAAAATCTGAAATATTGTCTGTATTCACAGGATCTGTGTCTTTCGATTCGTGTATGCTGTGTATTTTTACGAAATGTTTGATGATTAGTAAGTAGGTAAACACGTTGCTCTATGTAGTTTTTCTAGTCCATTTGTGACGGTGGGTGCAATTGTAACCTATGCCATCTACCTGAAATATGCACTTTTTTCTAACAAAACCTATCCCATACCATAAATATGTTATCAGACTGTCATCTGGTGAGTTTTTTTCTTGGTTAGGGGCTATAAATATCTTAGTTTAGCCGAATTGGTGATAGCTACTGGTGTTGGTGGACAAATAAAAGATGGTGGATTATGCTAATGTGTTTTTAGGTAATAGATGTACATCTTTACATATTGTGTCTTCCCTGTAAAACATTTTAAAAATCGGACATGTTGGCTGGATTCACAAGATCTGTGTCTTTCATTAGCTGTATTGGACTTTAATGTGTGAAAGTTAAATATTTTAAAAATATATATTTTTTGAATTTCGCGGCACTGGTTTTTCAGTGGGGGTGGGGGGGGAGTGCCGCTAGCGGCACCCTCATCCTAGACAGGTTTTAAGCTAGATCTGTTTTTTGTATGGGCCTTCCGCATCTACGTCTGTTAGTCACACCAGGAGATATCCCGAGAATCGTTCTCCTCATGAAAACGCTTGTAGCGTGCGAACAGATAGGCCTAAGATGACCACTCCATGGAAAGATGAGACTCATGAACACCATGGTGTTCTACGTTTTGCTCAACGACCCCCACAAGACCAATGGGACTCGTTGGAAGTCGGTACCATCAATGTACCAACTTCTGTCTGTAGCGTCCAAACCGTTTGGGCTACAAAATAATATGACTCCACTATGGAAAGGGGAGACTCTCACGAACACGATGGGTTTCTCCGTTCTGGTCTACTATCTCCCGCAAGTGTCACGGGACTCGTCTGAAGGTAGCCCGGTATCGGTTTCAAAAATGAATTGAAGTAGTTTTGCGCCAAACCAAAAAAGGGTTAAATATAAAATAAAATAGGAGATATAAGAAAGCTCAAGAAATATACAATACCAGTCAAAAGTTTCGACACACATACTCATTCCAGGGTTTTTCTTTATTTGTTATATTTTCTACATTGTAGAATATTAGTGAGCACATTAGAACTATGAACAAATCATGCAGTAACCAAAAAAGTAGTTAACTAATTTTAAACAATTTTTTATTATTTTTTTATATTTGCAATTCTTCAAAGTAGCCACCCTTTGCCTTGATGTCAGCTAAGCACACTCTTTGCATTATCTCAACCAGCTTTATGAGGTAGTCACCTGGAATGCATTTCAATTAACAGGTGAGCTTTGTTAAGTCAATTTGTGGAATTAATTTCCTTCTTAATGCGTTTGAGCCAATCAGTGTTGTGACAAGGTAGGGGTAGAATACAGAAGATAGCCCTATTTGGCAAAAGGCCAAGTCCATATTACGACAAGAACAGCTCAAATAAGCAAAGAGAAATGACAGTTCATCATTACTTTAAGACATGAAGGTCAGTCAACACGGAAAATGTCAAGAACTTTGAACGTTTCTTCAAGTACAGTCGCAAAAACCATCAAGTGCTATGCTGAAACTTGCTCTCATGAGGACCACCACAGGAAAGGAAGACCCAGAGTTACCTCTGCTGCAGAGGATAACTTTATTAGAGTTAACTGCACCTCAGATTGCAGACCATATAAATGCTTCACCGTCACTACATGGTATGGCCATCTTAAGACAATTTTATAAGTTAGCTTAATAGAACCCCTGTCCCCCCAAATTGACTTAGGCTTTTAGGGGTTAACATTTAAATTATATGTCTGCTAAATATTAAAATAAAACTGAAAAAAACAAATAAACATTTCCTTGAAGTATACTACACTACCGTTCAAAAGTTTTGGGTCACTTAGAAATTCCCTTGTTTTTGAAAAAAATCTAATTTTTTGTGTCAGGAACCGGTGCGAGAAACAGTCAATAATAATCAGCAGAACCCAGAAGATGAGGCAGACACAGCAGTACTAAAGATGGTGGTTTAATAAAAGAACAAGATCTTCAGGCAAAGAATATATATCCACAATGTCCAAAATAAAGCCAAAAGGCAAAAAATGGATATCTTCCAAAATACAAAGAAAATCCACAAAGTGGTAAGAACAGCAAGGGAAAAAACAAACCTCAAAAGACTAATCCAAAAAACACAAGAACAAAACCAGAGAACCTCTGGAAAATCCAACAAGAGAAAATATAAGTTCATAACAAGGCTTGGGCTGGGGCTGGGGGCTAACATACAAACACTGAGCAAAGAACTGAGGAACACACAGGGTTTAAATACTAACAAGGGAACGACATACAGGTGCAAACAATAATTAGAGCAAGGAAAAAACAAAAGGTTCAAAAAAGGTGCAATGGGGACATCTAGTGACCAAAACCAGAACAGTCCTGGCCAAAACCTGACATTTAGTCCATTAAATAACATCAAATTGATCAGAAATACGGTGTAAACATTGTTAATGTTGTAAATGACTATTGTAGCTGGAAACGGCAGATTTTTATGGAATATCTACATATACAGAGGCCCATTATCAGCAACCATCACTCCTGTGTTCCAATGGCACGTTGTGTTAGCTAATCCAAGGTTATCATTACAAAAGGCAAATTGATCATTAGAAAACTCTTTTGCAATTATGTTAGCACAGCTGAAACCGTTGTCCTGATTAAAGAAGCAATAAAAATGGCCTTCTTTAGACTAGTTGAGTATCTGGAGCATCAGCATTTGTGGCCTTGATTATGTGCTCAAAATGTCCATAAACAAATCACTTTCTTCTAGAACTCGTCAGCCTATTCTTGTTCTGAGAAATGAAGGCTATTCCATGCGAGAAATTGCCAAGAAACAGAAGATCTCATACAACTCTGTGTACTACTCCCTTCACAGAACAACGCAAACTGGCTCTAACCAGAATAGAAAGAGGAGTGGTAAACCCCAGTGCACAACTGAGCAAGAGGACAAGTACATTAGAGTGTCTAGTTTTAGAAATAGACGCCTCACAAGTCCTCAACTGGCAGCTTCATTAAATAGTACCCGCAAAACACCAGTCTCAACATCAACAGTGAAGAGCGAATTCCTAGAAGGCCAGCATCCCGGCAATCGAATCGTCACTGTTGACGTTGAGACTGGTGTTTTGCGGGTACTATTTAACGAAGCTGCCAGTTGAGGACTCAAAGCGTTTTCTTTTGGGGTGTTGCTATAGGCCCCCAAGTGCGAACAGTCAGTATCTAAGTAGTATCTGTTAAATGCTTGATAGTGTATGTGATGTAAACCGAGAGATCTACTTTCTTGGGGACCTGAATATTGACAGGTTTTCATCAAGCTGTCCTCTCAAGAGGAAGCTACTTACTGTAACCAGTGCCTGTAGTCTGGTTCAGGTTATTAATCAACCTACCAGGGTGTTTAAAAACACTGCAAGAACAAGATCATCCACATGTATCTATCACATTTTTGCTAATAATGTAGAACTTTGTTCTAAAGCTGTATCCGTACCCATTGGATGCAGTGATCACAATATAGTGGCTATATCCAGGAAAGCCAAAGTTCCATCAGCTGGGCCTAAAATAGTGTATAAGAGATCATACAAAATATTTTGCTGTGACACTTATGTGGATGATGTTAAAAACATTTGTTGGTCTGATTAATGAGAAGCATCCTGATGACACATGATGAATTTATGAAATTGCTTCTTCCAATTACTGATAAACATGCACCTGTTAAGAAACTGACTGTTAGAACTGTTAAGGCTCCATGGATTGATGAGGAACTGAAAAACTGTATGCTTGAAAGAGATGTGCCAAAAGGAGTGGCTAATAAGTCTAGCTCAAATCAAATCAAATTTTATTTGTCACATACACATGGTTAGCAGATGTTAAAACCTCTAACGCCTCACAAACCCGGATCCGGGAGCACCTCATCACAAAAGCTGACTAGCATAGCCTAGCCTAAAGTTACAGGGATATCATAAAATAAAATGTTCATGAGATCACAAGTCCAAGACAACAAATGAAAGATACAGATCTTGTGATTCAAGCCATCATCTCTGATTTTTAAAATGTTTTACAGGGAAGACACAATATGTACATCTATTAGCTAACCACGTTAGCAAAAGACAACACTTTTCTTACTCCACCATTTTCTTACTGCATCAGTAGCTATCACAAATTCGACCAAATAAAGATATAAATAGCCACTAACCAAGAAACAACCTCATCAGATGACTGATAAGTCTGATAACATATTTATTGTATAGCATAGGTTTTGTTAGAAAAATGTGCATATTTCAGGTATAAATCATAGTTTACAATTGCAGCCCCCATCACAACTCTCACTAAAATGACTAGAATAACTACAAAGACCAACGTGTATTAGCTAATTACTCATCATAAAACATTTCTTAAAAATACACAGCGTACAGCAGATGAAAGACACAGATCATGTGAATATAGCCAATATGTCAGATTTTCTAAGTGTTTTACAGCGAAAACACAATATAGCGTTATCTTAGCTTACTACAATAGTCAGTCACACAGCAGCATTGATTCAAGGTAAAAATAGCAATAACGTTATAAACCACCAAACGCTATTATTTTTTTCACTAACCTTCTCAGAATTCTTCAGATGACAGTCCTGTAACATCATATTACACAATTCATATAGAGTTGGTTCGAAAATGTGCATATTTAGCCGCACAATTCGTGGTTACACAACGTGATTAGTGGGCAAAAAATCAAGCAATCTGTCCTGCGCCATCTTGGAAAGGCACCTATTCTTATCGAAAGCTATTCATAAACTTGAAAAAAAAAATACAGGTTGGACAGCAATTGAAAGAAAAATTAGTTCTTAATACAATCGCTGAGTTAGATTTTTAAAATTAACGTTATTAGACATACAGTGTGCGTTACAGCCAGACTAGGGCCGCAATAATGGCGGACAAATACGTTTACATTTTTCCACATAAATACGGAATAACATCATAAATAGCTCTTACTTTTGGACGAGCTTCCATCAGAATCTTGGCGAAGTGGTCCTTTGTCCAAAAGAATTGTTGCTTGGTTGTAAAACGTCATGTTCAAATTCGGAAGTAGCAGCTAACAAGTAGCTATGAGGCCACAGCATGCCCAAAACTTTATACTCAATACTAAGGAAATTCCGAAAATAGCAATATACTCGCATAAACTGATATAACTCGGTTAAAAATAACTTCGTTATGATGTTTCTAACACCTATAACGAATTCAATTACAGACGGATATATCTAAGGTCGATAACTGAGCGTTTCAAAATGCCATCCTGAGGTCTTGCTTTGCGTAATGGCGAGCGTTGAAAAGAGAGGTCCTCTCGCTCCTTGGCCTTTTATAAACTCTGGGAACTACGCAGAAAGTCCATTCCACTTCTCATTGGTTACTGACATCCAGGGGAAGGCGGGTGCAGTTCATGTCGACCCATAGGATACATACAGAGCTTTAAACTGATCTGAGAGTGGAGCCTAGTTTTCAGATCTTCGCAGTTCCTGTCATGGATTTCGCTGCAGAGAGAGTTCTGTTTCACCCACAGACATAATTCAAACGGTTTTAGAAACTAGAGAGTGTTTTCTATCCAATAGTAAGAATAATATGCATATTGTACGAGCAAGAATTGAGTACGAGGCCGTTTAAATTGGGTACAATTTTGTGCTATATCGAAATGGCACCCCCCTAGTGGCAAGAAGTTGTGAGTGTAACGAAATGCTTGTGCTTCTAGTTCCGACAATGCAGTAATAACCAACGAGTAATCTAACCTAATTTCACAACAACTACCTTATACACACAAGTGTAAAGGGATGAAGAATATGTACATAAAGATATATGAATGAGTGATGGTACAGAACAGCATAGGCAAGATGCAGTAGATGGTATCGAGTACAGTATGTACATATGAGACGAGTAATGTAAGGTATGTAAACATATAAATGTGGCATTGTTTAAAGTGGCTAGTGATACATGTATTACATAAAGATGGCAAGAGGCAGTAGAAGATATAGAGTACAGTATATGCATATTTGATGAGTAATGTCGGGTACTTAAACATTATATTAAGTTGCATTGTTTAAAGTTTCTACTGATACATTTTTTACATAAATTTTTCCATTATTAAAGTGGCTAGAGTTGAGTCAGTATGTTGGCAGCAGCCACTCAATGTTAGTGGTGGCTGTTTAACAGTCTGATGGCCTTGAGATAGAAGCTGTTTTTCAGTCTCTGTCCATGCTTTGATGCACCTGTACTGACCTCGCCTTCTGGATGATAGCGGGGTGAACAGGCAGTGGCTCGGGTGGTTGTTGTCCTTGAGATTCCGGAGTTCCAAATTAAGCAGCAGCAGCTGAAAAGATGAGCTCCTACAAATATTGAAATTTAAATGTTTTTTTAGAGTAAAGTACATCGAAAAAAAATCAAAAGAAAACTGCAAACTGAATAGGAGACCAAACAAGCAGCAAACAAAGAAGAAAGGCTTTTGAAAAAGTAACAATTTTTTCATAAAATTATACCGTTTTCTTAGCTAGCTAAGTTGTTTACCTGTTGCTAGGCAGTTGCTAGGGACATTCCTGGAAGAAGCTAGCTAGCTAACAAGGAGTGTCTAGTTGGCAGAAGAGAAGAAGGGACAAAGAAGGGACAAAGTGGGACAAAATAAGGACAGAAGAAAAGGGAAAGGGGGAAAGGGGACATTAAGGTGAAGCAGTCCTCTAAAGACACAAAAGACAATAATACAAGAAACAACACTTCTATTGCCTCTCCCTCTACGATACGCACTTCCGGGTTGGAGCGAGTAGTTGCATTCCGCTTTGCTCCACAGGTAGTATTACATTTCATTTCATTACAGTACAACAGTTTGATTTGTTTGATCTTAGCTGGCTACATAGCCGTCTTTGTATCCAAGATAATTGTGTAGTCTAGAGTAATTGTCGAGGTTACCTAGCCAGTTAGAGGTTACCTAGCCAGCTACACTTTCAAACAAAGTCAACAACGCAGCCACTGCTAGCTAGCCTATTTCACCAGCCAGCAGTACTATATCATTTTAGTCAATAAGATTTTTTGCAACGTAAGCTTAACTTTCTGAACATTCGAGACGTGTAGTCCACTTGTCATTCCAATCTCCTTTGCATTAGCGTAGCCTCTTCTGTAGCCTGTCAACTATGTGTCTGTCTATCCCTGTTCTCTCCTCTCTGCACAGACCATACAAACGCTTCACACCGCGTGGCCACTGCTACTCTAACCTGGTGGTCCCAGCGCGCACGACCCACGTGGAGTTCCAGGTCTCAGGCAGCCTCTGGAACTGCCGATCTGCGGCCAACAAGGCAGAGTTCATCTCAGCCTATGCTTCCCTCCAGTCCCTCGACTTCTTGGCACTGACGGAAACATGGATTACCACTGATAACACTGCTACTCCTACTGCTCTCTCCTCGTCTGCCCACGTGTTCTCGCACACCCCGAGAGCTTCTGGTCAGCGGGGTGGTGGCACTGGGATCCTCATCTCTCCCAAGTGGACATTCTCTCTTTCTCCCCTGACCCATCTGTCTATCGCCTCCTTTGAATTCCATGCTGTCACAGTTACCAGCCCTTTCAAGCTTAACATCCTTATCATTTATCGCCCTCCAGGATCCCTTGGAGAGTTCATCAATGAGCTTGACGCCCTGATAAGTTCCTTTCCTGAGGATGGCTCACCTCTCACAGTTCTGGGTGACTTTAACCTCCCCACGTCTACCTTTGACTCATTCCTCTCTGCCTCCTTCTTTCCACTCCTCTCCTCTTTTGACCTCACCCCCCTACTCACAAGGCAGGCAATACGCTTGACCTCATCTTTACTAGATGCTGTTCTTCCACTAATCTCATTGCAACTCCCCTCCAAGTCTCCGACCACTACCTTGTATCCTTTTCCCTCTCGCTCTCATCCAACACTTCCCACACTGCCCCTACTCGGATGGTATCGCGCCGTCCCAACCTTCGCTCTCTCTCCCCCGCTACTCTCTCCTCTTCCATCCTATCATCTCTTCCCTCTGCTCAAACCTTCTCCAACCTATCTCCTGATTCTGCCTCCTCAACCCTCCTCTCCTCCCTTTCTGCATCCTTTGACTCTCTATGTCCCCTATCCTCCAGGCCGGCTCGGTCCTCCCCTCCTGCTCCGTGGCTCGACGACTCATTGCGAGCTCACAGAACAGGGCTCCGGGCAGCCGAGCGGAAATGGAGGAAAACTCGCCTCCCTGCGGACCTGGCATCCTTTCACTCCCTCCTCTCTACATTCTCCTATTCTGTCTCTGCTGCTAAAGCCAATTTCTACCACTCTAAATTCCAAGCATCTGCCTCTAACCCTAGGAAGCTCTTTGCCACCTTCTCCTCCCTCCTGAATCCTCCTCCCCCTCCTCCCCCCTCCTCCCTCTCTGCTGATGACTTCGTCAACCATTTTGAAAAGAAGGTCGACGACATCCGATCCTCGTTTGCTAAGTCAAACGACACCGCTGGTTCTGCTCACACTGCCCTACCCTGTGCTTTGACCTCTTTCTCGCCTCTCTCTCCAGATGAAATCTCGCGTCTTGTGACGGCCGGCCGCCCAACAACCTGCCCGCTTGACCCTATCCCCTCCTCTCTTCTCCAGACCATTTCCGGAGACCTTCTCCCTTACCTCACCTCGCTCATCAACTCATCCTTGACCGCTGGCTACGTCCCTTCCGTCTTCAAGAGAGCGAGAGTTGCACCCCTTCTGAAAAAACCTACACTCGATCCCTCCGATGTCAACAACTACAGACCAGTATCCCTTCTTTCTTTTCTCTCCAAAACTCTTGAACGTGCCGTCCTTGGCCAGCTCTCCTGCTATCTCTCTCAGAATGACCTTCTTGATCAGTCAGGTTTCAAGACTAGTCATTCAACTGAGACTGCTCTTCTCTGTGTCACGGAGGCGCTCCGCACTGCTAAAGCTAACTCTCTCTCCTCTGCTCTCATCCTTCTAGACCTATCGGCTGCCTTTGATACTGTGAACCATCAGATCCTCCTCTCCACCCTCTCCGAGCTGGGCATCTCCGGCGCGGCCCACGCTTGGATTG